>NC_081406.1:597094071-597256571 GCF_030272615.1 Cryptomeria japonica | reverse complement strand
TTTCTCCTCTCTCTCCCCTCTCTAGGCCTCTCCTATGTAATCTCTATTTCTCTTTCTCACCTTTTCTCGTAATCACCATATCTATCCTTACCTCAATCCATCTCTATTTGTTCTCTTTATCACTACCTCTACCTCCCAGCTTCTCTCCATCCTTATGTTTTTCCTTCCCTCCATCTCTACCTCTCTACCACTCCTTCTTTGTATCATTACCCACCTCTCTCTCTCCCCCTCTATATCCCTCACCTCTATCTTTCCACCCTTGGTCTCTCACCTCTCTCTTCCTAGGCTCTAGATCTCTCACCTCTATCTCTATCTCTTCTCTACTTCTTTTCTCTCCACCTCCTTGCCCATCTTTCTCTCTTTGTGAACTTATCGCTCTTATTTTCTTCTCTCTCCCCCTCACCTATCTACCTCCTCTCTCTCTGTCTAAATATGGTCATATGGTGTCCTAAGGGGTCATATGGTGTCCTGAGGGGTCATATGATGTCCTAAGGGGTCATATGATGTCCTAAGGGGTCATATGGTTCCCTAAGGGTAATATAGTGTCCTAAGGGGTCATATGGTATCCTCAAGGATCATGTCATGTACTAGGATGTTTAAAGGGGTCATATGGTGTCCTAAGGGGTCATGTCATGTACTAGGATGTTAGAAGGGGTCATGTGGTGTTGTGAGGGGTCACATGGTGTCCTAAGGGGTCATATGGAGTCCTAAGGGGCCACACATGTGTTAGAACACCATATGACCCTTTAGGACATTATGTGGTCCTAAGGGTTAATATGGTGTCCTAAGGGGTCATATGGTGTCCTAAGGGGTCATGTCATGTACTAGGATGTTAAAATAGATCACATGGTGTCCTAAGGGGTCATATGGTGTCTTAAGGAGTCATATTGTGTCACGAGGGGTCCTATGGGTCCCTATAGGGTCATATGGTGTCCTAAGGGGTCATATGGTGTCGTTAGGGGTCATTTGGGGTCCTAAGGGTCCACACATGTGTTAGAGCACCATATGACCCCTTAGGACACCATATGACCCATTAGGACATCATATGGTCTTGAGGGGTCATATGATGTTGTTAGGGGTCATACGAGGTCCTAAGGGGCCACACATGTGTTAGAATACCATATGACTCCTTAGGACACCATATGACCCATTAGGACATCATATGATCCTAAGGGGTCATATGTGGTCCTAAGGGGCCACAAATCTTTTAGAACACCATATGACCCCTTAGGACACCATATGACCCATTAGGACATCATTTGGCCATAAGGGGTCATATGGTGTCCTAAGGGTTCATATCATGTACTAGGGTGTTAAAAGTGGTCATATGGTGTTGTTAGGGGACATATGGGGTCCTAAGGGGTCATATGGTGTCCTTAGGGGTCATATGGGATCCTAAAGGGCCATACATGTGTTAAGACACCATATGACCCCTTAGGACATCATATTGTCCTAAGAGATCATATGGAATGCTAAGGGGTCATGTCGTACATACCAAGATGTTAAAAAGGGTCATATGGTGTCCCGAGGAGTCATGTGGGGTCCTAAGGGACCATACATGTGTTAGAACACCATATGACCCCTAAGGACACCATATGACCCCTTAAGACATCATATTGTCTTAAGGGGTCATATGGTGCCTTAAGTGGTCATGTCATGTACTAGGAGGTTAAAAGGGGTCATATGGAGTCTTAAGGGGTCATATGATGTCTTGAGGGGTTATATGGTGTCCTAAGGGGTCATATGGTGTCATTAGGGGTCATATGGGATCCTAAAAGGAGGGAGATATGATGACCTAGAGAGGGGAGGAAGAGAGAAGAGGAGAGAGGGAAGAATACAGAGAAAGAGAGAGCTAAGAAGAGAGGGGGAGATGGGCAGGGAGTGATTGAGAAAGAGAGAGGGAAGAGGTAGATAGTTAAGGGAGAGAGAAAAAAATAAGATATATAAGTTCACAAAGAGAGAATTAGGGGTAAGCAGGTGGAGAGGAAAGAATTGGAGATGAGAGAGATATAAAGGTGAGAAACCAAGGGTGGAAAGATAGAGGTGAGGGAGATAGAGGGGGAGAGAGAGGTGGGTAATGATACAAAGAAGGAGTGGTATAGAGATAAAGATGGAGGGAAGGAGAAAAATATGTATGGAGAGAGAGGTTGGGAGGGGTAGGTAGTGACGAAGAGAACCAAGAGAGAGTGGAGAGAAACAATACGAGGACAAGAGAGATGGAGGGAGGGAAGGATAGATATGGAGATAAGGAGGAAAGGTGAGAGAGTGGGAGAGAGTATACAAGAGGCCTAGAGAGGGGAGAGAGAGAATAAATAAAGAGAAGAGAGGGAGAGTAATAGGTCTATAATTTATGGGAGATAAAGAGGTGATGAGAGAGATAAGCGAAGGAGAGAGTTCATAAAGGGAGATGGGTAAGATGTGATGGAGAGAGAGAGAGGTGGAGAGGAAGGGAGAGAACTTGAGAGGGGATAGATAGAGAGATGAGATATGTAGAGGGTGAGAGAGAGGTTAAATACCTATATGGGAGAGAGAGGGGAGAGATAGATAGAGGGGCATAGAGATAGGTGCCTAATGAGACATGGATGTAGAGATATAGAGGTAGAGAGAGAAAGAGGGAGAAACCTAGAAATTTTTGATAGGGAGGGAGTGAAAGTAGGAGGGAGAGGTGATGACCTAGAGAATGGAGAGAGGGAATAGATAAAAGAGGAAAGACATGAGTAAGAGGGCATGGATGGAGAGGTAGACATGGAGGGAGTCAAAGACAAGGAACTAGGAGATAGATAGGTGTGGAGAGAGAGAGAGAGAGAGAGAGAGAGAGAGAGAGAGAGAGAGAGAGAGAGAGAGAGAGAGAGAGAGAGAGAGAGAGAGATCATAAATGGATAAGGGTAAGGGGGAAGGGAGAGAAAGGTTATATGCAACTATATGTTGTGCAATGGTGATATGCAAGCAACTATGATGTACTTTGAAATGAAGATATGCAATGCAATAAAGATATATGCAAATGCAGTACTCAAAATTGAAATGAACCCACCCTTAGATATAATATCTTTTTAGGTGCATGATATTAATGGGATCAAGAAGTGGTTCTCCCTCCATTGTTTTCAAATGATAAGTGTCATTTCCGATTACTTTCATTATGACAAAATGACCTAACAAGTTAGGCTCAAATTTTCTTGCTTTTTTGCATTCAACGAGGTTCCTTTGATTTTATTTAAGAACAATGTCTCCTATTTTGAAGAAATGTGGATTAACTCTTTTGTTGTAGATTCGTCTCATTCTGTTTTGATATCCTTGTAAATGATTCAGAGCGCTTTGTCATTTTTTCGTCTAGGAATTCTAGTTTTTGCAAACGTGCTACTCTATAGTCTTCTTCTGAGAGAATATTTTTTAGAGAGACCCTTAGTGATGTAAATTATACCTCATTAGGAAAAATAGCTTCTAAACCATAAACAAAAGAGAACAGTGTGGTACCAGTTGCTATGCAGACACTAGTTTGATAGGCCTAGAGAGCCAAATTCAGTTGGAGATGCCAATCTCGTCCACGGTCGTTGACAACTTTCTTCAAAATTTTCAAAATAGTTTTGTTTGTTTGTATTTTGTAGCTGTGAGGATAAAATTATGTCTGTCAGAGGAGGTAGGGTTTATTTTCCCTACAAGATCTAATCCCCAATGTGAAAACGACCATGGTGATGTTATTGGTTGAAGATCTTGAGTAGGTGCAAGGATCAGGTTCCCATGCTTTTGGAATTGCTTGCATCTTTGGACATACTTGTAAGCGTCCTTTTCCATTGTAGGCCAATAATAACCTATTCACAACAGTGTTTTTGCTAGATTAGGTCCAGAAGAATGTGCCCCACATATGCCATCATGAAATTCTTTCAGGGTGATTTGTGCCTCCTCAACATTAAGGCATTTGAGTAAGGTGCCATCTACACTTTTTTTGTACAAAGTGTCAACAATAATTGAATGTTTTGACAATTGTAAGATGAGTGCCTTCCTTTGATTTCATGAAAGATTAGGAGGTATATATTGATCATGAAGGTATGCATATATATCTTTGTACCATGGGGACTTAGGTCCTATATCATACATACATATTCAGTGGATTGTATTTCATAAGCTGGGACAATGAGTTGTTCCACTTGAAATTCAAAGTGAGTTTCATTGTTTGCAATATCCAAGAGAGAACCTAGCATTGTCATTGTATCTGCTGCCTTATTTTGCACCCTTTGTATTTGTTCAAGTGTTACATTGGTGAAGTGTTGCTTGTATTCTTCCACCAATTGTTTGTAATTGTTTGTATGGTGTTAGCTTATCATCTTTTGTATTGTACTCATCATTGAATTGATTAATAATAAGTTATGAGTCTCCAAAGACTTGTAGGTCCATGATCTTCCATTGTAGTGCAGTGCACAGTCCTACCATCAGAGCTTCATATTCAATAATGTTATTGGTGCAAGGGAAGTTGATCTTGAATGGTTTGGGAACTGAATCTCTTTGAGGAGTTATGAACAGAATTCCTGCTCTTGCTCCATGATTTGTGAGAGACTCATCAAAAACTAGTTTCTAGTTTGTTTATGCTGATATTGTAAATACTGATTCATCTGGAAAATCCACCACCATTGGATGATTGTCCAGTTAGTGCTGATCTATTCAGCAGGTACCTGAGTGGATCAAATTGTGCAATGAGCTGGACTTTATGACTCAACATATAGTGTCTCAGTTTTTGTGATGCAAAAACTACTACAAGACATTATCTTTCTATTGGTGTGTAGTTGAGTTCATCTCCAATGAGTGTTCTACTAATGTAGTAGACAACTCTCTCTTTTCCTTGTTCATCATGTTGTGCTAAGAGAGAACCTAAGGAGGAGTTTGCTACAGCTATATACAGGAGTGATGGTTTCCCATGCACAGGTGGAACCAAGATCAGTGTGGACAAAATATATCCTTTTAGTGTCTCTAATGCCTCTTGGCATTGTTGTGTCCATTTGCATGTGACACCTTTCATTAAAAGATGTTCAAATGGTTGACACTTTTCTGCCAATTGGCCAATGAAATGCCTTATGGACTGTTATTTGCCTTGCAGACTTTTGAGTTGCTTGAGCATAGTAGGTGATGGCATGTCTAAAATAGCTTTCACTTTCTCTGGATCTATCTCAATGCCACTATTGGATACAATGAAGCCCAAGAGTTTAGTGGACATTACTCCAAAGACACATTTTTTTGGATTGAGTCTTACATTGTATTTCTCAACTCTATCAAAGATCTTAGCCAATATGTCTAGATGACTATCCCTTATGTTGGATTTTTCTAGCAAATCATCTACATAGTCCTCCATTATTGTCTGTATCATGTCATGGAATAAAGGTGGTCATTTCCCTTTGATAAGTGGCACCTGCATTTTTAAGGCCAACCAACATCACATTCTAGCAATATGTTCCCCAGTGACAAGTGCATGTTGTTTTATGTTGGTCTTGTAGTGCAATTTTGATTTGATTATAACCACAAAAACCATCCATGAGTGATAGCATTTCATTTCCAACTGTCAAGTCCACTATCGAGTCTATGTTAGGGAGTTGAAAGTCATCTTTTGGGCAAGCCTTGTTGAGATCTCTAAAGTCGGTGCAGATCCTAATACCTCCAGTATGCTTGGATACTGGGACTAGATTTGAAATCCATTCAACATAGTCTATGGGCCTAATGAAACCCACATATAACAATTTTTGTATCTCAATTTTGACTAGCAAGGCTATGTGAGGGTGCATCTTCCCAACCTTCTGCTTATATGGTTTTACTCTTTGAAGTAATGACAAATGATGTAAGACCAATTCAGGTTCTAATCCAAACATATTTGCATAAGAATATGCAAAATTGATTGGTCTTTGCTTAAAGAATTGGATAAGTTTCTCTTTTTCTATTGGATTTAGGGACTTTGCTAGGTGAATGTTACAAACTTTCTTAGTATCACCGATGCTGATTTCCTCAGTTTCTTCTACCAATAATGTCGATTGTTCTTTATTAATAGGAAGAGAATCCATTACATTATGAGGAATGTGTTATGCTTCATTATCATTGTCTTGATTAGGAGAGGAGCTTGCTTCTCTGAAGTATGTAGTTTTGTCTAGATCTATTGCAAATCCAACCTTGTGATCATCATAAGGGAGTCCATCCCTTGCACCCAAAAATTCAATTACGGCTTCATCAATTTGAAACCTATCTAATTGTGGCTTTCCTTTTTGCCCCCAATCAATCAAATATGGATGTATAAGGGGTAAGTCTTTGTTCCCTGTTGTCGTAGAAGATCCTAATACCATGCATACTTGGTTATGACCTGATATGTCCTCATCATAAATTGATGATGGGTTGTCTTCATTATTAGATGGGAATTCATAGTCATGAGAATCTGTGACACTTTCTATGTATGTTTCACTTTCTGATTCTATGTCACTCATCTCCTCTTGTTCTTGTAACTAAGTTTGTTGTAGATTAGTGGATCTTCTTTATATTGTGGACACCCTTCTTAAGCCTCGTATCAATCTTTGCAGTCTTTCTTCATCAGACTCAAATGGAGGTGTTGGAGTTGTTTCCCTTGGAAAAAGTATTGACAACAACCAAGGATTTGGCTCATTTGTTGGTGTTAAGCCTATATCTACTACCATATTTGCTTGTGTAGATGTTTTAGGTATTTTACTCCTAGATGATTTTGTGCTAGTTTCTTGTGGAGGTTTCCTCATGTCTTCACTAGATCTGATTTGATAATAGGAGATGTTGGTGCTCTCCTTCGTTTCTGTCATGAAGAGGAAAATACTATTGTTGATGACTGGTTCTAAGGTATGTATTCTGAGGGTAACCTAGGCTTGTTCAGTATATCTAATGTACGTTGCCTGGATTTTGTTATTTTTGGTACATGTTTATATCCCAAACCTTGATTCTTTGGGTTTTCATGATGTGGGAAAATAGGTTCTAATATTCCTTTCTTTTGTAGTCCCAATTTTGTGGTGCCATCATACCTGTGTTTTTTTAACATCTTGAAGTCATTTCCATATTGATGTTTAGGTAACCTGGGTATGGTCATGTCATCTTCTACTCCGTATATCTAGTGATTGACATCTTCACTTAGAGATCCTTCTTGTAAGTCTCCCCATCTAATGAAAGAGCATGAATCTGAGTACTTCACTATCTCTTTTCCTTTATCTTGCTTCATTGTTGTGTTCTGAGGCTTCCCAAAAGACCTGAGAGAAAAATATGATTGTTTTCCATTTGAGGTACTCGAAATGGAATATTCTCCACAACCAAATTCCTTAATAAGCAAAGAAGATGTGGTTGGTATATTTTTCTCTATTTCTCTAATTGATAATGATTCCATTTGTAAGTGAAGTGGGGTTTCCTAATTGTTTTGTACTTGATTGTCTATGTTTTCCCTTAAATAATTACAGTGTTGAAAAGGGTTTGGGTCACCATGGGTAGTGATCTCTATGCCATTGTATGGGAACCTCACGCATTGGTGAAAATTTTCAGAATATCCCAAAGCTTCGATCAAATTTAGTGTGCATATGTTAAGGCTAGCTCCACCATCTATAAGCACTCTTTGAACCTTCTTTCGGTGAACCAAAGCTTCTACGTGCAAGGGATCATTATGAATGGGTCGGTCTGTAGGTACATCCTATTCAGTGAATGTGACATTTGAAGATGCCAAGTTTCCAACCATGGATTAGAATGTGTTCTCATCAATATATCGAGCAACAACTGAATCTTGTCTTAGGCTTTGTCCAGGATTTCCTTATGAGCCAGTGAGATGCGTAGTAACTCAAATAATGAAATTTGGACTGGAGTTCGCTTCAACTGATCCACCATATTGTAGTTTCTAGTTTTTGAAGGGGATTTATTGTGATTGTAGCCAACATTTCATCTCCTGCACTTAGTGTGTTTATGGCATAGTTGAATGCGATATTGGTATAGCTGGCAGTATTGTTTTGTGCATTGGAACTAGAAGCCTTTCCTTTGTCATGTTTGACAAAAGGATCCTTAAAAATGGTATGATTTGTGTTTGGTGCCTTATTGGTATCCACAGTAATGTCACCTTGATCAATGAGATCTTGGATGAGGTTTTTAAATTTGTAACAATTTTCTATCTTGTGACCCTTATTGCGGTGATACTCACAGAAATCATTGTCATTCCACCAAGCGGTCTTAAATGGACCTGGTTCATATGGTCTAGCTTCTGGTAAAGTTATGGCATTGTATTAGTTTTTTGAGTGATGATTCAATAGGTTCACCAAGGGGTGTAAAGCTTCTTCTGGGTATGCTTTCCCTTGGTGGTCTTGGATTGTTTGACTATAGTGCATTGGTGTTATTTGTCTAAGACTAGTTCTTACTGCCAAAATCAGCTGGTCCTTGTAGAGATACTTCTAGGTGAGCTCTGTTTACAATACGTGCATCAACAACTCCATCATTTGTGACATTTTTTTTCCTAGGCCAAAATTTTGGCCTTTCATTGTTTGTAATGGTGGTCAGTCCACTATCCTTGTGGTGTTTCAGTATCCCTTGTTCTAAAAGGGCTTTCTCACACTTGATGCCTTTTATGTTGTCTTTAAAATTGTTCAGGCATTGCATTTGCAATGGATACTTAATTGGAGGCATAAGATTTTCATTGAAAATGTCTACTTGCTCAGCTTCAGGGATGTGACTAAGACATCTGTGGTATAGGCCCCTCCATCTTTGCAAGAATGTGGTGAATGTTTCACCTTCTTTTTTCTTTGTTGCACATAAATCCATTAAGGTAATCAGATTATCTATGTTGAATGCAAAGCTAGATATGAATAACTCAGCCAATTCTCCCAATGAAGTAATTTTGGGTGGAAGGTGTGAAAACCATTCTAATGCTGTCCCTCCAAGAATTTTGGAAAATAGCCTCATTAAGTATGTATCATCGTGGGCTACTTCAATACATGCCATGAAGAATTATTTGACATGATCTCGAGGATCACCAAGCTCCCTTTATACTTGTCAAACATTGGAGTTTCAAAATGCAGGGGAAATGGTTGCCTGTATAACTTTCTGTCAAAAGGATATAGATGAAGGTCCTCTATTGTGTAGCTCTTTTTATCATTAACTTCTTGCATACTGGCCATTTTATTTTGAAGATTCTCCATTTGTGGAGTGTTTGGGTCAATGGTGCATTGACTTGATAAGTATTTCCCACAAAAGGGATAGTGCTGGAGTATCTTGGAGCTTGCTAAAATGTGGACTGCCCATGTAATTGTGTACCATGAAGCCCATTAGGTGGTGTAAAGTATACAAATTATGGACTGACATTTGGTTGAGTTGTGCTAGTTGTCCCTTGATTCACATTTTGGCTACTATAGGTGGAACCAACTAAAACTGAGGGTTGAGTTATATTTGCCAAAGTAGCGTTGTGAGCCATTATAGCTTTCATTGTCACATTAGGCATTGTTAGAGATGTAACATTGGTACTTGGTGATGAAACTGTTGATGGTGTTGGAGTTGTAATCACTTGAGTATTTAGAGATACACCTTGCATTGATGTAGCAAGTGTTGCTTCAGTCTGAGTAACAGTAGGTACTTGAGGAACATTTTGATTCAACGTCACACCTTGCGGTAATATAGCCGAAATATCCACCCCTAGAGGTAATTTGGCCCCATTTTGGACTAATAGTGTGAGATATCAGTCTCTATCAATATTGATGAGAGCATTGAGAATCATAAGTGTCGCATGATCTTGTTGGGTTGCTTCCAATTCTTCTTTTATCAAATTATGTTGTATTTCATCAATGGAAGGCATCCTATTTGTGTTTGTTGATAAGGTTGCAGTTCACTAACCCTGTGCTTGTTGTTGTGTGGATAGATCCATATTCCATGTGGGGTTAACCAAAGGGTCATTGTTAGGATCCATCTGGTGTTTTTCCTTTTGAGCACGTGTTAATGGCATGAATGTTGTTCCAAAGTGATCTTGACTCTCTAAGATGTGGATTGAAGACTCAATTAAATGTAGCTAAGTATGCTTCTATGACTTCCTAAAGACTAAAGCATAGACAATGGAATCTATTTATGATGACTTGCTATCGTGGATTCCGAAATTTGAACACAAGATTTTCAGTGTATTGCTGAAAAGATTCTAATTCTGCTTCTTCTTTGATTTGATATTCGAGGTCTATGTCAATTTGTACTGACTTCCGAACTTCATCATCTATGACAACTTGGACTATGTTGTATTGGTCTTGATCAACTATCAATTCCTCAGCAAGGATATTCAAACCGTCAATTATTTATAATTGAACATTGTTTGGCCCAAGATCGGGTTGCTCAAATGGAATTTTATCGTTTCCTTTTAGACCCATACGTTGAAGACTACAATGTAGACTATGCAGACCCTAGGAATGATTGATACTTTGATTTTTTGAAGAATATTAACAAGGATTTAGAAATGCTGCTATGGTATTTTCTACCAATTGTCTAATGGCTTCTTTCTAAGCTGCTCTTTGTATCCTTTTCCTTAGTTTCTCATCAGGATTGACTCTTACTTCCCAAGTGAGGTTATTCAAACCATCAATTGTTGCTAATTGGTCATTGTCTGGCCCAAGTTTGGGTTGTTCGAATGGAAATCCGTCGTCTCCTGTAATACCCATGGACTTAGGTATGGTTCCTATACTCTAATGCAACACTAAATTTTAAATGTGAATGGAGACTTGATGAAATGACTTGTGCAATGACTTTGTGTGATGATTCTAATGAGGCTTTTGCATGAATTGAATGCCTAGGACCTAAGATCACTTGAAAGTAACATGTATATCATCTTCGAATTTGTGCAAAGGTTTGGATCTGACGTTGATGTTCACACTTAACTTTGTTGAGGTTTGTTTGATCTTGTTGAACACTGAAACTTTGTTAAGGTTTTGATTGAACTTGTTGAATAGTAAAAATTGACTTTTTTGAGGTTTTGATTTGTTTCCTACAATGTTTGAATTTGACGAAGTGTAGCAAAGGACACAATGATCACACCAAAAAAATAAAACCATGAAAAGAATACTTGTTTAAGGATTTTTTTCAAATTCCCATGAATGTTGGGATATTTCTCAAGATCTCATTTTGTTTTCAATATATTTGGGGAATTCGATATCACATCAAACAGACTCTCCTAAGGTCAAAAGGTCAAAAGTATTACCACAACCCACATCTTGATACTCTGTCAGCTCAAATAACCCTGTCACACCTTGGGGTGAGCCTGTTTTTTTGCCTTTTTCTGTAAATTAGACCAAAGAATATTGCTCCTCAATTGGCTCGTTATCCTAGGAGATATATGGTGAGTGTCTTGGGGGTGGATTCTTCCCCACCCTTGCACTATGATAAAACAAGTGTTTGGTTACTGACTCAGTTGGGCTTCTAATTTCTATGGTGTTTAGATAGGGTTCTGTTCGAGTGGTCACAATCAACAATGTTTTACACTCCATTGAGGGAGGTCTCCTAGTCTGTGGAGGTTACGCTCTACATATTTTAATGTACTGTATAGGCATTGAGGGAGGCATAACGCCGTTGTGACAACATGTAACACTCGTCACATATGATTTTCATCACATACGCATTTATTTATAGTGGCTTGGATTACTTGTCTTTAGCCTTTGCCACTTAGGTTGTTCCCCTCTCACCGGCCTTAATGGTGCCCTAAGTGCAACTCAATAGGGTAGGCCTTCTAAAGGATGTAATTGCAAGAAATAAATGAAAGAATGAAAGAAGAGTCTGGATTTTTTATCACCCATTGAAGGGGAGAGTATAATACCTATTCCTTTGAAAACACGTAAAACAAGGGTTATATTTTACCTTTTATCGCAATGATTTTCTAATGTATTTGGAGATGTTGCTCCAAAAAGCATGAGGTTCAGTTTTAACTTTCATCACAATTGTGAAAAAGAAGACAAGTTTGTTTGTGGTTTATATTATTAGCACCAAACTGAAGTGTTTCTAAGCTACCCCTGTAGAAAATGATGTGAGTAAGCACATGGTGAGCTTTCCAACCTAATTTTCCAATTACAAAGCTCTCTCTTTTTATAGACATAAAGAAATTATGATAAAACCATAACTGAACTAAAACATAATGAAAATAATCTAATCTAACAATTTCAACTTACCTACTAAGCAAATGTGAAATGATGTCAAATCAATTACGAATTGATATACCATCAATTGCAAATTATTGTTTAAGAAATTGTTGACTGATCGATTGTGAATTGATCTAAGATCAATTGCTCATCAATAAAAAAACCATTTTTTTCTTTTGAATTTTAAGAAACAATAGAAAAAGATAGAAGATAGAAGGATTATTTTGCAATGATATTATCCCACACCACTCAAGCCATAACATCAATGTCATCATAAAATTTGTACTTGGCTAAGAAACTGTGGATATTTCTGTGATATTGAGCAATCTCCTCTTTTTCTTCGATTTCACGAAGCTCCCTTTCTGCCTTTAAGAGCCTTTGATACGTCCTTTGTTTTTTCCTATTCTTTTTTTCTTTCCTTGCACCTGAAATTCAGAATCTCACCTTTCCTGCCATTGAATTAGATACATTTTATATGCAAAAATTGAAATTTCTAAAATTTAATGAAATTTTTGGGTTAGGTGCACAAGACTAGATAATGACAAAATGACATGAGAAAAAATAATTTTGCAATTTCCCAAGGCAATTGTGAATTGTTTTTGCAATTATGATGTAATATGCTATGAATTGCAGTGTAATATTGTCAAACCAATTGATTGATTAGTAGACTGAATTGACTACCTAGTTGACTGGATTGATTAGGGAAATGACTGATTAGATGGATTAGTCAGAAAAAGGTGATTGAGAGTTAAAAAGGATGATTGACAAGTTAACTGAGTTAATTGATTATATAACTCATTTGATCAATTAGTTCTGATTTTAGCATGTGTTGTAGGATTTTGATTCTCATTTTCAATTTGGATTTGAATTTGGACTTTCAAATGCTGAAATGTACATGAAATTAATTGAAATTTAGATTTGGTGAAATGTGAATTTGGAGGAAATGAAATTAATTGGAATTAGAATTTGGGAAAAATGAAATGAAATTAGATGGAATTATAATTTGGGGAATTGGAGGAATTTAATTAATTAATTTAAATAATTTAAATGAAATTATTTAAACTTAAAAAATTAAATTAATTAAATAATAAAGATTATTTAACTAAGGAAAAGGTCGCAATTAATTAAATAATTAATATTTAATTAATAATTTAGATAGGGTTAATTAATTAGAATGATGCAGAAGTTTGGACAATTAGTAATGATTTGAATTGATTAGAAGAATAGGTTAGTTTAATTAAATAATTAAAGAATTACTTAATTAAATAGACGAATAATTAGTGTAAGATTGATGAGACATTTTTAGGTGTCTATAGTATCCTTGATCATTCCTCGACCTACATTGATTAGCCATATGTGCAAACTTTCCACATGCATGACATTTCACATTCATTCTACAATCTTCTGTCTTATGACCATATTTCTTACAATTTGAACACTGAACAAGAACTGCATTATTGTCTTGATTTTCTCTATTTTTGCAATGTCTTGCCATATGACCAAATTTATTGCAAATAAAACATCTACCATTGAATTTATGTGTATTGGGTTGCCTTACCGATGATTTCTGATTCCGGTTGATAGGTGGGTTCACCTTCTGATCAGTTGCTTCAACTTCATTTGCATTACCGAAGCTTTCTCCATGCTCAAATCCAAGACCTTGTGTCTCCCTTGCGCCTCTGATCCTTCAATAACTCATCAAGCTTTGCAGAGCTATCCTTAAACTTGTCTTTGTAATCATTTGCAGTATCTAGGTCTCCCCTTAGGAGTGCTATCAATCTTTCCAACTCCTGCTCATTATTTTGGGTTTGTAGCAGCTCAGTTCTCAACATATCATTCTCATGTGCCAGCGTAATGCATTCCTCAGATCTGACTTTCAGTGATTTGCCAAGATTTTCTTCATTCTTCTTCCGATCTTCAATCTCCTTGGACATCCTCATAGTTAGCGCTTGCATTTCCTTCTTCATGACTGTATTCTCCTGACTCAACTTCTGACATTGTTCTTTACGGACATTCTTTTCTTTGTCATCCTAATTTTGTAAAAGTTCCTTCCTTCTAGCTTGAGCATATGACAGCCTCTCATGTAGGATAAGAATGAATTCCTTTGCAAAGTTCAACTCATCTTGCAACTTCAAGTTCTTCATCCTTTCAACATCATAATATTCAAGTGCCACTTCAAGTTATTTCTCCATACTCATCTCCATGGATTTCGGCTTCAAGATCTTCCTTAAGCTGTTAAACTTACTCCAAGTTATCAGAATCTGATACCAATTGTTGGAATCCAAGAACATTGAGAGGGGGGTGAATAATTGTTCTACCGGTTAGATCAATTTTAACCTTATTAACAAAGTATTTCAATAACCGGTAACCATAAAAGAATATAATAGTCAGTAGAAATGATGTCACCACAAGAACATACACCATAACACAGATTTATATGTGGAAAACCTGAAAGAGGAAAAACCACGGTGGGATTGGTGACCCACAATATCTATCCACTGACCAAATGAATAAATATTACAATAGGGGCCTGCACATGCAAGAAGGCCAACAACCTAGAGCGCACTTCTCATCACCAAAGGAGCCTCACTGACTACAAACACCAAATACTGGTTTACAAACAAAATTTTAAACTCAGGGAATGCATCTGCTATGCTGGATAAATTTCGGTTCAAGCACTGTCTATACCGGTTTTCACTGTGTCCTTCTTTACCGGTAACTTACTTCGCATCCCAAACCTCTAAACCAATAACCAAGACCAACTCCAAAATATTATATTCGCATTTAGTCGATCAACATTTCACGCACAATATCATACCACTATATATTCCTTCACTCTGTATGTATATCCAAAATAACCTAAATGCATTGACTTAAATGCCCTTCCCAAGCATAAACATGAATGCCTTATGTCGGCTTACAATGATATTACAATTTATTTACATGTCGGCCTAAACAAAAATAAATACATTAAACTTCGTGACTGATGCCGCTGATTGCTATCATGTAAATCTGTCGGATCAATCTCCTATGTCAGCCTCATATACCGGTTCCTAGTTTGTCAGTTTCCCTTGTCTGCTGGATGACTTGAATTCTGGTTGCTGAATCATGAATACCGGTGAGTACTGCTTAAGTGTCCAACCCAAAATGATGTGTGTTTCCATCAATGACAACACAACTAAACCGGATGAGTGTCAATTGCCAACATTCCCTTGGTTGGAAGAGGATTATTTGTGAACATAATTCTTAGATTGTGGTGGATGTGCTCAATGAGAAAATATCAAGGCTAGAGCTAATTGGCATTTAGCCTTGGTGGCAGAGCATGTTCTAAATTTTTGTTCTTCTTTGGATCATATTTCTTTCTGTCATATTCATTGTGAATGGAATAGAGTGGTAGATTGTCTCGATAAATGAGCTTGGATCGTATTTATTTAGAACCTTGATAGGTGAAATGTAGATGATTAGGGTCTTTTATCCCTAGAGCACTTGGAGCCAAGTTGGAGAAGTTAATTATGGTGGACAAGATTGTATAGTTATTCTTTCTATGGGGTTCCTTTTGGAACTTGTTGTTGTTGTTTGTAAGATGACCTTGGTTTGACATTTGGCCTTTTGCTTTGTTTTGAATAAATTTTTACCCTTCTTTTTCAAAAAATAAAATAAAATAATTATATTAGTAATTTCTAATATATTTTTTTTCCTTTTTGAAAGTTGAAAAAAAAGATAGAATATCATCATAATTTATAAATAAATATGCTAGATGGAAATGCTAGGAAAGGTCTCCTTTTGTCATTTATAAATAAATGTGTGAATTAGTCATGACCTTAAGTCCAATTACAAAGATGTGAAAAATCGACATGCTACTAAATTTAGCTAGATAGATTTTATCAAATAAGATATACATGTTTTTCTTTTATCCCAAAATTTAGTAACATCAGAGGTAGATTTGAGTGATTTTAGT
Source organism: Cryptomeria japonica (assembly GCF_030272615.1). NCBI lineage: Eukaryota > Viridiplantae > Streptophyta > Pinopsida > Cupressales > Cupressaceae > Cryptomeria > Cryptomeria japonica. The sequence goes on along the minus strand of NC_081406.1, from coordinate 597,240,500 downwards.
TGACTTTACAATTTGAATGCTTTTAAATATTCAAAATAATAAAAATTTGATGCATATTACATAATATGTGTAAGAAGCTAAACTTCTTCAATAATACTCAATTTACTTATCATTTTTTTTAATAAAATAATATAAATCTATAATAATTAAGCTTAGGTTTTTTTAAATTTAATCTATTAAAAATTCAATATTTAAAATATTTGATCTATATTTTTAATTATTTATGTATGTTTCAATTTGATTATTTTGATAGAATGTTTTATTCTATTTATAATATTTTAAAAATTGTGTCCAAGGGGTTGAGCTTAACTGGTTTGGGTTCTCACTGTGGAGACCCAAGTTCGATTCCCAATAGGGACATCTGAAGTGGAATTCTAAGCTGTGTGCCCCCATTGATTCATAGTTCATAGTTCAGACTTCGACCAATTACCGATCAAAATAAAAATATTGTAATTAAATTTATTAAAAATTTTAAATATAAATAAATTGCAAATTTGTAAAAGTCAGTTTATTTTAAAATTTTAATGTTTCTGAACGTATTTTACATAATTATCTCTGCAAATAAACTAAGCTGGTGAAAAAGTAAGAGCACATCGTTTTCAAAATAAGTCTTCCTGTGATGGAGAAACGACCCTTCCGGCTAAATTTGGCTTTAGAGGGTGGATGAAAACTGCTATAATCCTTATACTTATTTTGGTACTCACTTTCTCTTTCTCTTTCTCTTTGCTTTTGAATTAGTACAGATCGCACGTCCACGCTTTTTGGGCGATGCGCACAGTGGACATTACAATTTACTTTCTCGTTTAGAATTGCAACTAAAGGATCACCATTACTGTTTGGTGACGGTTTTGTAGATGCTTCTAATTTAGCCGGAGTTTGTTTAGTTGAATCCATAGCTATAGCTACAACCCATTTCCTCCACATTTGATCTGCCATCTCTGCTTTTTATAATTGCAGTAAACAAGATAGATTAAAAATGGTCTACAATCACTTTCCCAATCATTCCTCATATAAATGCAATGAAATCTCATTAAAGAGTCGCGACCATACATTATATCGATCTAAAAACAAATACCATTCTTAAACGGTCATAAACTATATTATTTAAGGGGTATAATCTCATTAGAGAGAATTGGCCTTATTTATGTTGGAGAAGTAGAAAATATCGCAAGCCGTGAGGGTCAGTGAATTTCCTTTACTGAAGGGATTCGAACACGGTAGACGGGCGACTTTGTTTCTGTATAGTTGTAAAAAATACTTGGAAAGTTTTGTGGATGCAAAACGTGTCGAAATAGGTAGGAAGCTTGTATGCAAAGACGCCGTCGTACACATTTAGTTGCTGCTCCAACAATCTTTGAAATCCTCTTCTTAAGAACGTTTCCTGAAACTGATTTCTCCTTCATTACAAACATTTGCAGACATTTCATTCTATTTATTCATTAATTAAAAATAGGAATATGATTGAATATATAATTTTCATTTAATAATGTCAAAGGTGTCTTTTATTTGAAATGGATGACCTCATTTATACAATCCATGGTTGATATCATCTCTAACATAATACAAGACGATTCGAGTCATTCGGGTCGTTTGTCATCATCCAATTGAATGAGGGTCAAATTGGCATATAGTCATGTTCAATGGATGAAGTGACAAACTATCATATTAATTTAAGATGAAGATATTAGTTTGTGTCAGCCCCTCGCCTTTTGTTATAGTTCTTAGGAATGTGCAGTCCAACGACCACCAATCTTTTGATGTACTAATAATTTCTATTATTAAAGATATTATCTCAATACATCAACATAGTAGATATCAAAAGATCATGCATAAATTTTAAAAATTCCCCAAATGTCGATAGTAAATACTTTTTACCTCATGTTTATCCTTACCAAAAAGGCCTTCCGATAAATTTTTGAATTAAAAGATATTTGACTTGAGTATTAAATACTCCTTCCCACCTTTGTACTCCTACAAATATTCCTATAAATATTTAGCTATCTTTGATTTACTTTAATTCCAAGTCTGCTACATATAGTTTCTAGCTTAGCAAGGAATTGTTGCAATTTGTCATTGACTTGTTACACATTAAAAAGAGAAATGGTCTTAGCTCCTAATTGAATTTTCCTTTAAAAACACACATAATATATCTGCTTTGTTTTGCTTCAAGAGCTGCAATTTTGTTTAACAATCTTTGGTAATACTTGAATAATGACATAAATTGTAAAATACCCATTATGTATTAATGCAATTTTCATCTATATAAAATGTAACAAGATAATAATTGAAATAAAGCATCTTCCTCATCAACATATCACTATGATTGATTTAGGAACATCCATGTCAAATGAATGATAGACATGTAAAATTGATGAAGGAAATAAAAAAGACTGCATGATTTTAAATTTATGTGCTATCTTGCTATCTCACTGCCTCTGATGAGTAGGTCACCACGCCTTACCTACAAGCTCATTTGTGACCTACATCTGAAGGAGAAATGTGGGTGATCATATGGATCTATGTCACACTTTAGGCTAACAATGCCTGTTCCGGCCAGAATGCTCTGACCAAACCGATTTGGCAGCCACGCAGCGCTCGCATGGCAAGGGGTTTCCAATCGGAAACATTCCGGCCGAAAGGGTTACGACCAAAACGTTTCCAATCAAAAACCCCTTGCGCTATATAAACTCGGAAATCCACCCAAGCCGCTCAGTGTTTCGGCAGTAAGTCCATTTTTTAAATTTAAAAAAAAAAATGTATTTATTGTATCATATTAATTTATGCTTTTTTTAAAAATAGTTTTTAATAGAAAATTAGTTTTTTGATAGCAAATTAGTTTTTTTAAAGTTTTTTTAAATAGTTTTTAAAAAATATATATTTTTTTGTATTTATTGTATCGTATTAGTTAAGAAGATTAGAAAATAAATATATATATGTACATAAATACACACTTACATACAAATACATACACATAATACACATACATGCATACATACATACATACATACATACACATACATACATACATACATACATACATACATACACATACACACATACCTACCTACCTACCTACATACATACATACATACACATAAAATAATTATATACACCTTAGGACATACATACACCTCACGAGATGCTATCAGGGGTCGTGTGTGGTCCTAAGGGGTCACACATTTGTGACCCCTCAGGACCACACATGACCCCTGATAGCATATCTTGAGGTTTACATATGTATGTGTATGTATACATCCTAAGGTGTATATAATTATTTTATGTGACCCCTTAGAACCACACAAGGTCCCTTACGACACATGTGCACCCCTTAGGACCTATTAGGACCACATAAGACCGTGTGACCCCTCAAGACCACACACGACCCCAGATAGCATATCTTGAGGTTTACGTATGTATGTGTATGTATACATCCTAAGGTGTATATAATTATTTTATGTGACCCCTTACAACCACACAAGGTCCCTTACGACACATGTGCACCCCTTAGGACCTATTAGGACCACATAAGACCAAATGGTGTCGAAAGGGGTCTTATGTGGTCCTAAGTGGTCACACATGTGTTCTAACACATGGGTGATCCCTTAGGACCACACAAGGTCCCTTACAACACATGTGCACCCCTTAGGACCTATTAGGACCACATAAGACCAAATGGTGTCAAAAGGGGTCTTATGTGGTCCTAAGGGGTCACACATGTGTTCTAACACATGGGTGATCCCTTAGGACCACACAAGGTCCCTTACAACACATGTGCACCTCTTAGGACCTATTAGGACCACATAAGACCAAATGGTGTCAAAATGGGTCTTATGTGGTCCTAAGGGGTCACACATGTGTTCTAACACATGGGTGACCCCTTAAAACCACACAAGGCCCCTTATGACACATGTGCACCCCTTAGGACCTAATAGGACCACAGAAGACCAAATGGTGTCGAAAGGTGTCTTATGTGGTCCTAAGGGGTCACACATGTGTTCTAACACATGGGTGACCCCTTAAGACCACTAAAGGCCCCTTATGACACATGTGCGCCCCTTAGGACCTAATAGGACCACATAAGACCAAATGGTGTCGCAAGGGGTCTTATGTGGTCTTAAGGGGTCACACATGTCTTCTAACACATGGGTGACCCCTTAGGACCACACAAGGCACCTTACGCCACATGTGCTTACCTTAGGACCTATTAAGACCACATAAGACCAAACGGTGTCGAAAGGGGTCTTTTGTGGTCCTAAGGGGTCACACATATGATCTTAGACATGGGTGACCCGTTAGGATCACAAAAGGGCCCTTATGACACATGTGCACCCCTTAGGACCTATTAGGACCACATAAGACCAAATGGTGTCGAAAGGGGTCTTCTGTGGTCCTAAGGGGTGACACATGTGTTCTAACACATGGGTGACCCCTTAGGACCACACAAGGCCCCTTAGGACCTAATAGGACCTCTTAAGACCAAATGGTGTCGAAGGGGTCTTATGTGGTCTTAAGGGGTCACACATGTGTTCTAACACATGGGTGACCCCTTAGGACCACACAAGGCCCCTTACGACACATGTGCACCCCTTAGGACCTATTATGACCACAGAAGACCAAATGGTGTTGAAAGGGGTGTTATGTGGTCCTAAGGGGTCACACGTGTTCTAACACATGGGTGACCCCTTAGGACCACATCAGGCCCCTTACGACACATGTGCACCCCTTAGGACCTAATAGGACCACATAAGACCAAATGGTGTCGCAAGGGGTCTTATGTGGTCTTAAGGGGTCACACATGTCTTCTAACACATGGGTGACCCCTTAGGACCACACAAGACACCTTACGCCACATGTGCTTACCTTAGGACCTATTAGGACCACATAAGACCAAACGGTGTCGAAAGGGGTCTTTTGTGGTCCTAAGGGGTCACACATATGATCTTAGACATGGGTGACCCGTTAGGATCACAAAAGGGCCCTTATGACACATGTGTACCCTTTATGACACGTGTACCCTTTAGGACCTATTAGGACCACATAAGATCAAATGGTGTCGAAAGGGGTCTTATGTGGTCCTAAGGGGTCACACATGTGTTCTAACACATGGGTGATGCCTTAGGACCTCACAAGGCCCCTTACGAAACTCCCTTAGGACCTAATAGGACCACATAAAACCAAATGGTGTCGAAAGGGTTCTTATGTCATCCTAAGGGGTCACGCATGCGTTCTAACACATGGGTGACCCCTTAAGACCACACAAGGCCCCTTACGACACATGTGAACCCATTAGGACCTATTAGGACCACATAAGAGCTTATATCTATATATTTAAATTTGATGAACTTATATCCATGATGCAAATATCCCCTTATATCCCCTTATATCCCCTTAAGACCACTTAAAACACCTTAGGACATCATAATTAGATGAATCCATACAACATAATTAAATGAAACCATATATGTCTATATATAAAGTAAATGAATACATAGATGAATAAAATGAATCCATGCATTTGTAAAAAAATAAAAGAATCTTGGACACAAATATCCCCTTAAGACCACTTAAAACACCTTAAGACAACATAATTAGATTGAAATTTAGTTTAGTTGTTCATTTTAGTTAAATCCCCTTACGCATACAAATTTAGTCGTTAACATTTAATTTAGTTGTTCATTTTAGTTAAGTGTTTATGTATGTTTAATGAACTTACTTCAAAAATTTAATGAACTTATATCCATGATGCAAATATCCCCTTAAATCCCCTTAAGACCACTTAAAACACCTTAGGACAACATAATTAAATGAATCCATACAACATAATTAAATGAAACCATACATGTGTAAATATAAATTAAATGAATACATAGATGAATAAAATGAATCCATGACACAAATATCCCCTTAAGACCCCTTAAGACAACATATATATAGAGATGATCTCTTGGATCATGCATATCTATAAATTAATTGATACATGTATACATACATTTAAAGATGATTTAATAGGTGATTCACACATTGAAAATTCAAGCTACCTGTGTAACTATATATACATGCGTAACTATATATACAACATAATTAAATAGAACTATACATGTTTAAATATAAATTAAATGAATACAAAGATGAATAAAATGAATCCATGCATGTGTACAAATATAAATGAATCCATACATGTGTTTAAATGACCCCTTAAGACAACATGCAATGAAATGAATTCATACATATAAATAAATTAAAAATTAAAATCAATACATACATGTTCAATGCATAGACACAAAATATTTAATTTAAGAATAAAACATGTTAAATCAACATATAAAACGTAAAATAGATGCATCAACAAAACTAAATTTCCACAAGTTATCCGAATGCAAACACATGTCTAAATATCTAAATATATATGAATTTATCAAAATAAGACCTATCTAATATAATTTACTTGTTCAAACATGACAAGTGAACTTAAAGCTCCTAGTACATATAATCTGGATCCTCCCTATCTTTTATAATCTAATTTTTTTTTAATTATCTTCAATAGGAAACCTCCACTTTTGGTTGCCATGTCCTCTTTTTGGCAATGTCTCCAACTGCAAAAATATCACCTGTGAAAATAGACCACATGTATATATTTCAAGCAATATATTTTTTTTTTTGGTAGGTAATAGGCCGAAGCCACATTATTATTATTATTATTATGTTTTATTAGATTGACCCTAGACCTTCCCCATTATTATGGAAGGCCAAGAGTCACAACTAAGAATTCATTTTAGATGTCCTTATTGGGAATTGAACTTGGATCTCCACAGTGAGAACCCAATGTTTTAACCAATTAAGCTCAACCCCTTGGACATATTTCAAGCAATATTAGTTCATTATAAATTATTAGATTAATTTTGAACAATATTAAATTAAATAAGAATTTAAATTTTTTTACATGTACATATATAATTTACAAAATATGCATGCATGCATCTATAACAACTAAATCAGAAACACGTTCATAATCAGCTGAATATAGAGGATCATGAATATCAATAATGTCACTATCTTCGTAAGGAGACATTGTGTAAAATTATTTCATTTCCCATTGCAAAACATATCCATCAACAATATTCTGACAATGAGTATATGTGTTGTTCGCAATGCAATCAACACAAAAGCACGATTTTCCTCTTGCAAGAATAACACGAGGCTTGCTAAATCCCATAGTCATGACTTGATGAAAACTTCTAATACCATTAATTGATTGACAATTATAATGATTTGATCGATCAATATCTGATAATACAAATTATTTAGTTCATTTTAGTTCACTTCACACACACACACACACATATACACACAAATTTTAAAAATAATTCAAGAACACTTGAATGTTTAAATATATATATATATATATATATATATATATAAAACTTCCCAAAAATAATTCTTGTTGTAAGTTGTATCACGACCAAAAAAATGATTTTTGCACCATTCAACAATATCATTAGAATTATGTATGGTGTTACCTGTACAGAAGCTATTGCTTTAAAAAATTGGACAACCCATGTACATACATGCACACACACACACACATATATATTTAAATTAATCTATGAAGAGAATTAAAATTGTACACAAATATGAAGAGAATTTACTTGCAAGTTCATGTTGGCGAAGTGCACGCTTCACACATGCTCCTGTTCCATCATGCTGTCCTTTTCCATGTCCACTCTCAAAGAAGTTCCACAAAAACTTTATGCTACATCGAGCATGTTGTGGGGATAACTAGTTAAAATCTTTTGCAGACTTAAATTGCCCTGACATGAATAACATATATATATTTAAACTTTTGACCTATTATACAATCAAATCATATATAAGAAAAAAATCAACTTCTAATCAATTTCAAATCTAATGTACTTACCAGCACATCCATCTAACCAAATCCAATTTTGTGTAAATTCTATCCCACGATCTTTAATATCTTCAAAAAAACTTTCCAAAACAATGTGCTACATAGCTCCTATCATGACATGTATCATCACTAATATAGAAATGAACCTCCTTGATGATAATGTGTTCATTTTCAGTACTCTCTATACCATCCACCTGAAATTGTGGATGTCTATAGCAAACTTGTACAAATATTGCAACTTGATCGGAATGATAATATTGACTTTGAATTTCTGTGTGAGGACTAAATGTATAGTTCTCGGAGAAATCTACAATTGAAAGAATACAACTTGGTGGAAAATAATTCTTTGAATCATGAAACTGTTTAGCCTGCCATCTTGCACCATGACAATGTTGGATATGTGGATATATCATATTACAAAATCTATCTATAAACTAAATGTAGGACAATTCACTCTCTTTCAACGTAATTTTTTTGGATTCAGTTCCTGACTTAGTTTGGTATGTCTCATATTCAAATCTCTTCCATATAACTAGTGCATGAATATCAATATTCTTAGTTTGCAACACAAACTTACTCAAAACTCCACAATCATTGCATTCACCTTTTATACATTATATTTTGAACTCATCTAAATCTTCTAATTTATCACATAAAATAGACTTCACAAATTGTGTTGTACTTGTAGTAGTGACTAGATTTGGATTAATTGTTGCCATGAACTTCTTATATGATTGCAAGTGTAGATGAAATTCAACATTATTTCAACAACAACAAGTTTCACATACCTTATTTATGCATACAAAGCAATGACACAATCTCTCAAACATCCTTTAGCAAATCATTACATCTGAAAATTCTTGCTTGAATGCTTCAAACAATTCACTTTGTGTTGTATCTAAGAAATGTTTTGGATGTGTAATCTTTTTACTATCTTCATCTATCATCTATATAGTGTCCCTTCTATTGGAAGAAACACATGATTGGTTGGTCCAATAATCAATGACCTGTCTTTTTACATCTTCAGAAATTGTCTTTTCTAGGAACTCTACAGATATTTACCCAAATTCTTTTCAATGTTTTCATCCAACATATTTCTCTTCCTAATGTATCTTTGAAAAGTTCTTCTAGATACATGCATTAATTGAGAAATTGCATTAACTTGATTTCTAAAAGTCAATTTATTACTAGTAATCATAGTCATCAATGCTCTATGTGCAACACTTAAATCAACACCTCGACTTGTGTTGTCAATACAATTCAATGCTTCTTGTAAATTTTCAATTATAGTTTCTTTTACTAATGTATCAGGAGAACTTTTCTTATTATCAACACCCAACAACTCCAAAATAGGTTTCATTTCCCTTTTCCTAAATAACTTAGCAAATAATTGTGCTCTTCCAATAATAGGCTTATTTTTAAAATAATCATCCCATAATTTCTTACAATGCAATTTTAATGTGCTTTTAGGTATCATATCTTTAGATGAAATTTTATTGAAAAAACTATCTTCATCCATTTCCATCAAATTTTCCATACCAGAATTTTTTTTTCATCTCGTACCTAAGTAGATGTTTCTTGAACATCATCATGTTGATCTTGAACATCAACAAATTGTTGTTGACTATGTTTTGTATGACCTTTCATCTTATCGTCCCTTTTATGATCATACAACCTTGATCTAGTCCTCTTACTCCCCATTGCAAAAAATATTCAAATCTTCAAAATTTCGTGCTTTGAACCTAAAAACAAAAACATGCAAATGTACCATATATAAGAAAAAAAAACATATTTGCGTGCACCTTTCAAGTTATTTTAAATTCTAGAAGTTATCTATATACATATATATACTTATGAAAACAATGTTAGAGTTAAATATATAAATCTAGACTTCATTTGTAAACTATGAAAGTTAACAAAGTTATATAGTTGCTTTTCCTTGTTCTTAACAAACAAAATATAATAAATGACATGTAAATTTAATTTTGCATTCTTAAACTTTATACATTGAATAAATGAAACATGTGTAAATTTTCATCCATTTAGATCATTTGACTTGAACTCCACTTTGAAAAATTTAGAAAATAAAAAAATAACGTTCAAGAAATAAGACCTAGTTTCTACCAAACATAAGATAAAGAGTAAGAAATTAAGTCTAGTTGGATTCTACATTTGACTATGCAATGTACATATGAACGTGATTTAATAACATTAATTGCTTAAAATGTAGAGTAGCTAATATATAGAGAATTTGAGTCAAGTATTAGTTTCAAAAAAATTATAATTAAGAAATAAATAGTGTTGAATATACTCATTTCATTAGTGTTTAATATCTATATTTTACAAATTTACTATTTAGTTCTTTAAGTATGTAAATAAGAATGAATCTACGCATATATATGAACACGTATAAATAAATCCATACACGTAAATAAAAATAGATAAATGCATACATATATAAATTAAAAAATATGGAATCCATGTACACGTAAATAAAAGATTCAAGATATAAGATACACATGATTGAATCCACAATTAACATATAATATTAAAAAATTGAAAAAATAAAGTGTAATATAATATACTTGAAAATAAATGATTGAATCCACAATTAATGATTAATAAAATAATGTTTAACTAAATCTAAAAAATATAAATAGTTTTAAAAAAAACTTCAAATATTTGTATATATTTGAACATAATTGAAAAAATAATTTAAAATAACATAATTGAAAATAAATGATTGAAGCATAATTAATGAATAATAAAATTAAGCTTAAAAAAATTGAAAAAATATTTAATTTCCCAAAAAACATCCAATATTGTAAATTAAGCATGGTTGAAAAAAATAATTTAAAATAACATACTTGGAAAGGGTAAACGCCTTTGAAAAAAAATATCAAAATATTCACCCCTTTATAAAATTAGAAATAATCGCCCCTTTATAATCTTCCTCCTCAATCAAAATGCCACTTTATTTCAAAAAGAAAATTATTTTATTCAAAAATCACTTTTATTATTTTCGCACTTGATTGAAACTAATTTTTTATTAGAAAAAAAACATTATTTTATATGGGGTTGAAGCAATCGATCGCTTGTATGAATAGTCACATCGACCTCCATAGTTCTGCTCGTAAGCATTCTAGCAGGAAGCGTTCTGACTGAAAATAGTTTCATTCGGAACACTTTATGTGGAATGCCAAGTGGTAACTACATCAACAAAAATGTCAATTTTCTGAAACTTGCAACTTCTACAAAAAAATTCAATAAGTAAATTAAACTTATTAAAAAAATTTAAAATACCCTTTTGTAGAGATCGAAGTAACAATTCTAATCATATAATTCTTATTATGTTCTGATTATATTTAATATAAAAAAAATTAAAAATACTACAAGTAGGTATTCATTTGTTCGGTAAGAGACTAGTTTGAAAAACAAAAAAAAATATTGAATAACTTCAAAAAAAATTGAAAAAAATATGGTTCACTAGAAGAGAGAGTCTTCTCCAAAAGGGTATTTTTTTGTTTTTTGATTATCATAAATTAAATAGACAAAAAAGTCAAATTCTGGTATATTCGACTTCCAAATGCTATAACAAAGAAAATATAAATCAAAAAATAATTAATTTTTTTGATACACTATATATATATGTTATCTATAACGAATATCAAAATCGAAAAAAAAAAGTTGATTTACATTTTCTTTTGTGGTGGGAACTAAACCCCTTGTTTTTCAGCAATAAAAAAATGGAATTTAAACCTAAAAAAACATATAAATTATTGACAAAAAAAATTCAAAAAATAGTAGACTTAAACTTCACCAAATTTTACACATTTAATCAGTTTACATCATCTTCAAATTAAAAATACAAATCCAACTTTTATGGCCATCAAATTGAACAGTTATTGTTGTGTTAACCTTTTCCTTTGTAAAAGTGTGACATAGGTTTGTACTTTTACCCAGTTTACATATAAGTGTTTATTAAAATAAACCATTACAAGGTAGAATATAAGGATACGTAATCCTTTACAATAGACCTAAGGTCAATTATGTATTCAATACATATTAGTAGAGCATGTAGATCTTTCTAATTGGAACACTTGGGATCTATCTCCCTAAATTACACCGTGGGTTAGAAAATTGCCAGAGTGTGTTTCACCCCTACCATAGAGTATTAACACTTCCTCTAAATATTTCATGACACAAAATATACCCGACCCAACATGAGGTAGACTAGAAAGAGTAATACTAGCAAGAGTAATGGAATCATGTGGTATTCTAATGCAACATAATTACTTAACTGAATGAGGAAATGCAATGTTTTGATTTCATCTCACTCACAAGGAAAATATAGTAACTTATCATGATTTTTAAACATTCTAAGAATATTCTAGTTACACCTAAGTATACGAGCACACATAAATGCACACATGATTGTATAAGAGCATAAAGGAGCATGTATGTATCAATTTTCTTATATGTATATGTATATGAATATCATTATGAAACTGATGCATGGTTCTCCTCCTATGATACTTTGAGTATTGACTTTTGCAAGATGACAAAAACACACTATTATTCATGCAACATGTATTCTATATGCAAGATGTACTTCTAGTATGAATATTCATAAATCATTCTATTTTTACTATAATGACAACTAAATACACTTTTCAATAAGCATACATACATAATTAAGATTAATGGAGATTTCATCATGTAAGGATTATGAAATATTTACTAAAAAGAAGGTATATCACATGTATGTATAAATAATACATATATAATTGTAATATATATGTGTATACATTCTTAAATATACTAATTAATGATAACTAAAATATAAAGAAGTCAAACATCATTGGTAGATTTGAAGGAAAACCCTAGCCCATTTCTTAGGTTTGTAATCTTTATATTTCTAGCTTTATTTCAATGAATTTCCCTATGATTTCCACAATTGTAAGTTATACTTAAGTTTAAGTGACATATTGAAATGTTGATTCTAGATTTAGATAGATCACCATATTACAAGACTACTAATAAAGTTCATTTTTCTAAGTCGGATATGATAATATTTTAAAATTATATCCTATCATGATAATTACATGAGATGTAAATAATAGGAAACATAATGAGTAGCTCAAGCATGCTACCTAAGTGTGAACAAAGCAATACCATCGCCCATAAGATATAATTAAGAATGAATATTCTATAATTTATCATTACTCTTGATAATCCTTTCATTAATATCAAATTGATATCTGACGAGACAAAAGAAAAAATGTATGTTACCCTAAGATCCATACAACTATTATTAAGTGCTAGAACTTCAAATCCTAACTCAACTCCAGACACATTTTCTCATCTATTAAATTCTAGTTTTAATAGATTTTAAAACAATAAATAGATTCAAATGCATATCATAATTCTATACATATTTCTATTACCTAAGCTTTTGATTCTTCTTGCTACTTTTATATTTGTTCTTATTCCTTATATTATCTATAACTAAAACTTTATTTCCTTAAAATACACATTATAAACCCTAATGATGCACACTTTTGAAAGGGGAAATAACTTTCGAGAGAGGATTAAAAAAAAACACAAGCACAGTATAGAGCCACCACTATTTGTCCATGTGTAAAGCAAACTCAAACATGTTACAGTGAAAGGAGAAGCAGATTTTCCAACTATTGTAAGAGTGGGATGCAAATAGAAGATTGTGGGCATGAGTGGCTAGCAAAAACCCTAGCCATGCTTTGTGGTTTGTGTTTTTGGTGTGAAGGGGGTTAGAGTGTGGGATTTTGTGCAATAGTTTGTGCTTGAGTTGTGCAATGGTGGTGGGGTGCAAAGGGCTTTTCTGTGGGTCCTTTGATTTTGCTTTGCTTTGGTCACAGTGTGTGGTATTGGTTTCTACTTTGTGGCATGGGAGTTTTTTGGACTACTTGGTGTAGCATGGTGTGGGATTAGTAGTGCTTGTTATTCCATCTATGGGTGTGGCTTTTTACTATATGGTCTTGTTTTGGAATGGTAGAGTGAGTTTCTTCTTTGAGTTTAGTAAACTCTTGGGTTAAAAATACCTCAAATTCTTCACCTTCCTTTCATGCAAATACCATGGATCATTTGAACAAAATCTCGTCTAGTGAAGGCTCTTTATCCTCAAAGGATTTATCCAAAATAAAGAAAGTGAATAAATGTTAAGAGAGGTGCCAAGATTGTCCTATTATGGTGATTCAAGTGGAGATGGTCTCAGAGGATGTCTCATATTGGAGAAATCATTCTCTTATTTGTATATTCATGGGACTTCGACTTTCTTTACCAATTCTATAGTTTTGGGCTCATAAAATTTCAAACCTGGAAGGGGATATGAAGATTTTGATGGTTGCTAATAACTACTTTCTAGCTATTTTCTTCTACATGGTAGACAAAAATAAAGCTTTTGAAGATGGTCCATATTTTTATGATCAGGTATTCATCAAACCTTGGCATGTGGGGTTGAACTTTGTTGAAGAGATTCCCTCGAGGATCCCTGTTTGGGTTTGTATTCCTCAGATTTCAGTTGAGTTCTAGAGGAGTGATATTCTTCACTCGATTTCTCTTCTACTTAGAAAACCCATTGTCTTTTCTACACAAACTCTTGACAAAAGGTAATTTCTTATGTGGGAACCTGTTGTAGCTAATTCTCCCTCCACTTTTGTCCCTAAGATGGATTTAAAGGGAAGGATTTTTTGTTTGAAGGGATTGCAGATAAGGAGGGATTCATTCTTGTTAAGACTCACAATAAGGAGAGACGTCAAAAGAGAACTCTAAAGGATAGACAAACTAATGAGATTTTTAATCAGTTTTATGTTTTGGATGACTTGGTCTAGGAAGAGGGAATTCCTACTGAGTTATCCTCTAGTACTAACTCCTTGGGAGTGGCATTATTAGAGGATAGAGAGAATGATAATAAAAAATTGTCTATGGAGAATCAACAAGATGGGTAGATGGATACAAATTTACCTTCTTAGATTCTAGATATGCCAAAACCAAGTGGGACCTTGATGTTGAAAGATGGTGAAACCTTGGTAGTTCTGGTCTCTTCACCAGTGAAAGAGGATTTGGACTAGGAAAAATAGTGGGGCTTCTCATGCCCTGGGCCTGCAACAAAATCCCTAAAAAAAGGGCCTCTAGAGAAACCTTTGAGGATTGGGCATAAGACATACCAGGAGAAAGTGAAGTTAATTAGAGATACATTGGTAGAACCTAGGTGAGTGAAAACCATTGACTCCCATTTCTCCCAATCTCCCAAATGATTGTTTTATCTTGGAATGTGAGGGATATGAATAACATCCATAGAGAAAAGGTTGTTCGTGATCTGGTTGATACCCATTTTCTTGACATTGTCTTTATTCAAAAAATAAAATTGACAGTGGATAGTATGTTAAATAGAGCTCCTAGAATTTGGTCTCATGGTTCTTATTAGTTTATTGGAGCCCATGGTAGTTCAAGTGGAGTGGTTTGTTTTTGGGATCCAAGGAATATTGTCCCTCTCTAGTGGATTTCAAGTAACTCTTCTATCTCTATGGTTGCCAAGGATTAATTTTGTCCCTCTCTGGTAGATTTCAAGCCACTCTTCTATCTCTATGGTTGCCTCTAGTTTGGATTCAAGTGAAATCCAACTCTTTTACTAATTTTTAAGCTCCTTCTATTTTCTTAAGAAAATTTCATTTGTGGGATCACATTAGATATGCTTGATCTCTGGTGCCCTTTCTCACTTGAATTATGACTAGTGACTTTAATGTAGCTTGCATCTTGGAGGAAAAAAGAGGGGGCTTAGTTAGGTTTGATCCTTCTACTAACCTCCTTAGTGTTAATACTAATCTCTTGAATGTTATTGATGTGAAGCCAAATAATGACATCTTTACTTGGAACAATAAAAGAAGTGGAGTAGATGTCATTTCAAAGAGGCTTGATAGATTTCTTATCTCTTGCTATTAGATTGGTGACATATGGACTTAGAGCTTGGAGATCTTGGACTTGAGAGGACCGAATCATTGGTCGATCAATATTGCAATAATTTCTTTTAGAGTATCAATGAACCATTTGTTTAAGTTTCAATTTACATGGTTGTGTGATCTTTCTCTCTAGGACTTAATGGCTAATTGGTGGTATGAAGGGACACTTTCCTATAGAAGGGTTATGCATTCATTCATCAAAATATTATAAAATGTGAAATATAAGCTCAAGAGGAGGAATAAGAAATTCTTTGGAAACCTTCACTTGAACAAAATGGTAGCTCAAGATCAACTTGATAGTATCACACACTTTATTTGAGATTAGGGAATTACCTTGGATTTGAGTAGAGATCTAAGACTTTGGATGTTAAGGATTTGGAAGAATGGGAACTTCATGAAGAGATTTTATAGAAGAAGAAGTCTTGTATTAATTAGATTAAAGAAAGAGATAGGAATACACACTTTTTTCATAATTCTATTAAGGCTAGAAGAAATGGCAATAGCACTACCTCTCTTGTGTCCAACATTATCAATTGATGTTTGAGGATATCAAAATGGTGGGTATTCACTTGTGGTGAAATATTGCTAATAGGATTCAAGAGAATATTTCAATGACAATGGATTTTAGTGATTTGGATATAATAAATAATTTGAAGCTAGATGGCAATGGTTTGGGTTTCTCTATTGGTAGAAAATTGAAGTAATCCAAATAGAAAGTTTGTAGATAGGGGTGATTTCAACAAAATGTTATCTTTGTATGACAATGGATCCTAGTAATTTGGCTATTATAAAGAATTTGAATCTGGTTGGAAATGGTTTGGGTTTCTTTATTGGTAGAAGATCGAGGCAAACCAAATAGAAAGTTCATAGAGAGGGGCGATGACTTCCTCCTCTTGAGGGAGTTTTAAAATTTAATACTAGTGGCTCCTCCAAGGGGAATCTTGGACATGTGGGTATTGGTGGTATTCCTAGGGGTAGTGATAGAGGCATTGTGTTCCTTTTCTCTATTTATAAGAGGCAACATTCTAATAATCTTATGGATGCTCTGGCAATTCTTCATGCAATAGAAAGAGGGTACTCCTTGGTTGGAAGAGGATTATTTGTGAACATAATTCTTAGATTGTGGTGGATGTGCTGAATGAGAAAATATCAATGCTAGAGCTAATTTGCATTTAGCCTTGGTGGCAAAGCATATTCTAAATTTTTGTTCTTCTTTGGATCATATTTCTTTCTGTCATATTCATTGTGAATGGAATAGAGTGGTAGACTTTTTGGATAAATGGGCTTGGATCATATTTATTTAAAACCTTGATAGGTGGAATGTAGATGATTGGGGGATTTTATCCCTAAAGTACTTGGAGCCAAGTTGGAGAAGTTAATTATGGAGGACAAGATTGTATAGTTGTTCTTTCTATGGGGTTCCTTTTGGAACTTCTTGTTGTTGTTTGTAAGATGACCTTGATTTGATATTTGGTCTTTTTCTTTGTTCTGAATAAATCTTTACCCTTCTTTTTCAAAAAATAAAATAAAATAATTATATTATTAATTTTTAATATATCTTTTTTCTTTTTTGAAATTTAAAAAAAAAGATAGAATATCATCATAATTTATCATCAATTGAATTAAATAATTCATCATTATCTCTTTATCACTTCAAAATGACAATTTTTTATTTTTCAACTGAGGTCATTGATCTCATCCACATCTTTCATTTGATTTGAACCCTAAAAAATCTAAAAATAAGATTATTATTCAACAAATCTATACAATTAAATTTAAGCAAATCTAGTCTACTAAAATCAATCATCAATATATTCAAGGTGCATCAATTTTGAAGTTTACATCTTAAATTAAGATTTTAATTTGATTTTCTTTTTTTGCTTTCAAATTGTTTATATTTCTTGTTTTTTTAATTTTAATGCTTACAATTGGAGTTGGGTCAAATTGTGAATGCACATTCTATTTTCTAAGAGTATTGTAACTACATTGAATTGAGGAACAATGCATATCAAGTCTTCAATTCAAGGCAAAAAAATTTCCCACTTGAGTTCCCAAAGGAAGCACTACAAAAAGTGCAAACAAGAATGTTGTTCTCTCTCAATTGAGCATATTTGTAGCATTGAGTTTGGTTGCAGGTGGATCAAAGGGCACAATAGTAGATATATTTTATACTTGTCTCAAGTTCAAAGATGCCCATCAATTGTGTTAATTTTTTTCTTAATCTTATTAATGTAATTTTGTAGATTTTATCAATAAGGTATATGCTTTTCTTTCATTTTAAAATTTAATAACATAAGAGATAGATTTAAGTGATTTTAGTCCACTTTACAATTTGAATGTTTTTGAATCCTTAATTAAATGAAAATTTGTTTCCTATTACATAATATGTGTATGAAGGCAATCGAAACTTGTTCAAATAATACTCAATTTAAGTATATTTTTTTAATAAAATAATATAAACCTATAATAATTAAACTATTTTACATAATTATCTCTGCAAATAAACTAAGCTGGTGAAACAGAAAGTGCACATCGTTTTCAAAATAAGTTTTCCTGTGATGGAGAAACGACCCTTCCGCCTAAATTTGACTTTCGATGGTGGACGAAAACTGCTATAATCCTTATACTTATTTTGGTACTCACTTTCTCTTTCTGTTTCTCTTTGCTTTTTTGGCGATGCACCCAGTGGAGATTACAATTTACTTTCTCGTTTAGAATTGCAAGTAAAGGACCGCCATTACTGTTTGGTGAAGGTTTTGGAGATGCTTCTAATTTAGCCGGAGTTTGTTTAGTTGAATCCATAGCTATAGCTACAACAAATCCTCTTACCCATTTCCTCCACATTTGATCTGCCACCTCTGCTTTTTCTAATTGCAGTAAACAAGATAGATTAAAAATGGTCTACAATCACTTTCCCAATCATTCCTCATATAAATGCAGTGAAATCTCATTAGAGAGTCGCGACCATACATTATTCTCTTCTAATTATTAAATAAAAATAAAACCACTCTTAAACGGTCATAAAATGTATTATTTAAGTGGTATAATCGTCATTCAATTTGCTCACATTATGTAGAGAGAATTGGCCTTATTACAGTAGTAGATGATGAATTCGTTCGCTTATTTATGTAAGCAGTAAAATTGAGAAAAATAGTTAAGCATAAGAACACATGCTGTAGGCACAGTAAGAGCCCTTCTTGCAGGTGACACCACACTTACCACAATTGTATCGATCACTGGCGATGTCTGTGCATTTCCCGTTACAGCAAACAGAAGGGTATTTGCATTTAAAAAATTGTAATTAAGTTTATTAAAAATTTTAAATATAAATAAATTGCAAATTTGTAAAACTCAGTTTATTTTGAAATTTTAATGTGTCTGAACGTATTTTACATAATTATCTCTGCAAATAAACTAAGCTGGTGAAAAAGTAAGAGCACATCGTTTTCAAAATAAGTCTTCCTGTGACGGACAAACGACCCTTCTGGCTAAGTTTGGTTTTAGAGTGTAGACGAAAACTGCTATATTCCTTATATTTATTTTGGTACTCACTTTCTCTTTGCTTTTGAATTACAGATCGCACATCCACACTTTTTTGGCGATGCACCCAGTGGAGATTACAATTTACTTTTTCGTTTAGAATTGCGAGTAAAGGACCGCCATTACTGTTTGGTGAAGGTTTTGGAGATTCTTCTAATTTAGCCGGAGTTTGTTTAGTTGAATCCATAGCTATAGCTACAACAAATCCTCTTACCCATTTCCTCCACATTTGATCTGCCACCTCTGCTTTTTCTAATTGCAGTAAACAAGATAGATTAAAAATGGTCTACAATCACTTTCCCAATCATTCCTCATATAAATACAATGAAATCTCATTAAAGAGTCGCAACCATACATTATTTTGTTCTAATTATTAAATAAAAATAAAACCATTCTTAAACGGTCATAAACTGTATTATTTAACTGGTATAATCGTCATTCAATTTACTCACATTATGTAGAGAGAATTGGCCTTATTACAGTAGTAGATGATGAATTTACCACACTTACCACAATTGAATCGATCAGTGCCGATGTCTTATTCTTGCATTTACCGCAATTATTCACGTCAGTCAGTCAGTATGTTGACACATTTCTTGGCACAACAATAGGGACCCGCAGGCTTAAGGCTCTTGTTGAGACAAACGTAAGGATTGTAAGAGCAGTCCACTTTTTTCGAATTCGCGGCAGTTAACAGAAAACGACTCTCACGACCATTTCCCGCTGAGACCAGAGCCGCCATTAATGCAGACAACAGTAAAAGCATCGTCACAGCTGCCTTGAGAAAACCCATTTTATTGTTCTGATACTTGAAAATTGTTGGTTTTGAATTATAAGTTTGCGATCAATGGCATATGTTTATAATCAATTGGTGAAGGGACATCAAGTGAATGATTTTTATTTGCAGGATGGAATGCTTTGACACCTTGGCCAAATCTGTGTGCCCAATGCAGAACGCAAAAAGATGATATGGGAGGCTTACTATAGTAAGGTTGCTGGTCACTTTGGCATAGGTAAGACTATTGCTATACTTCAAAGGTATTTTTATTGGTCAAAGTTGAGAAATTATGTCATTTCATATATTCAAGCTTGTACCGCATGTGCTATTACTAAGCCTGCCAATCATAAACTTGGATTGTATTCACCACTTCATGTTCCTAAAAAACCTTGGCATTCAGTTTCTATGGACTTCATGTATGGTCTTCCCACCACAAAAAGAGGCCACGATTGTGTGTATCTTGTGGTAGATAGGTTCTAAAAAATGGAAGTAATAGTGGCTTGTACAAAAATAATTTCTGTAGAGGATACTGCAAAGCTTTTCTTTGAACACATTTGGGTTCATTTTGGTTTGCCGAATACCATAATTTCAGATAGGGACAACAGGTTTCTTAGTAAGTTTTGGTCCATATTATGGGAAAATATGGACACAAAATTAACAAAGTCTACTACTTTCCATCCTCAAACAGATGGCCAAACAGAGGTAGTGAACCGGATGATCATTCACATCCTACGTATGTATCACTAAAAATATCCCCGCACATGGGATGGAAGTCTTCCATATGTTCGACATAGCTACAACAGGGCAATCCATAGTTCCACTGGTCAGAGTCCTTTTGAGGTCTGTCTTGGTTATCAACCACTTTGACCCATGGATGTTGCCATACCACTTATTCAACCTAATCTGCTTCCATGTGTTGGTAAGGAGGAAGATAAGGCATCCCAGTTCATTGATAGAATTCATCATCTGCAACAACAAGTCCATGAAATCTTGGATCATACCAATAAGAAATATAAGGAGAGACATGACGAGCATCGTACTCCTCATAATTTTCAAGACGGGGACAAGGTGTGGCTGCATATTCAGAAGGAATGATTGTAGGGTGCCAATAGGAAGCTTCGCTCTCTGCGTTATGGACCATACACAATCATCAAGCAAGTTGGTGATAATGCTTTTGAGCTTAATTTACCCCCATTTTTGGGTCTTCATCCAGTCTTCAATGTGGAACTCTTGAAGCCATATTTTCCTCCACTATTAGATGTTGTAGATGTAGCAGAAACAATTTCCACTACATAATTGAATCCAGGTGTATCTTCTCCATTCCAATGTGATCAGATTGTGGACACCATGGTCAAAACACTCAAACAACAACAAATCTATCTATACAAAGTGGTTCGAGCAGGACAGATCGCTCAACAAGGAAAGTGGTTTACTAAGGAGTAGCTTCGGCTCTGTTTCCCTCATCTCATTCATAGTGTTGATGCAATGGAGTCCATTTCTCTTCAAGGAGGGAGTAATGATCAGAAGAAAATTTGGAATAATTTTTATATTTTTTTTTAGTTTTTCTATATGTTAGTAATTGTCAACTTTGAAGGCCTTCGGGGCATTTACAGCCCTTGAAAGTTTGGTCTGTCCTTTAGAATGTTTCCATAGGTGGGTTCTTGTAGGACTTTGCTCCTAACTCTTGGAGATCTTTCCAATGAGTTAAACGACTCATTATTTCGAGTCCCGAGAAGAATGTTATGCCTAGTTAAAGTTAGGATAAAATTTCATATAGTATTTTGAAATTGTCGTAGTTTTTTAGATTTTATTATGTAATAAACAAATGTGACTGTTGGGATTCGATTCTCAAGGAGTTTTTGTGACCCTTGGAATCTCACGAACTTCTATATGTTCGATTTTCAAATGGAATAGATTACTTTTTGACTTGATTCAATTATGTGCTATCTTGTTCATCCACAATACCGCAGGTTCTCACTTAGGTGTTGTCGTCTGAATCCATAATTCGGATCATAATGTCAAAGGTGTCTTTTATTTGAAATGGATGACTTCATTTTTACAATCCATGGTTGATATCATCTCTAACATAATACAAGACAATTAGAGTCATTTGGGTCGTTTGTCATCATTCAATTGAATGAGGGTCAAATTGACATATAGTCATGTTCAATGGATGAGGTGACAAACTATCATATTAATTTAAGATGAAGATATTAGTTTGTGTCAGCCCCTTGCCTTTTTTTATAGTTGTTAGGAATATGAAGTCCAATGATCACCAATCTTTTGATGTACTAATAATTTCTATTATTAAAGATATTATCTCAATACATCAACATAGTAGATATCAAAAGATCGTGCATAAATTTTAAAAATTCCCCAAATGTCGATAGTAAATACTTTTTATGTCATGTTTATCCTTCCCAAAAAGGCTTTCTGATAAATTTTTCAATTAAAAGATATTTGACTTGAGTATTAAATACTCCTTCCCACCTTTGTACTCCTACAAATATTCTTATAAATATTTAGCTATCTTTGATTTACTTTAATTGTGATTCCTCTACATATAGTTTCTAGCTTAGCAAGGCATTGTTACAATTCGTCATTGACTTGTTACACATTAAAAATAGAAATGGTCTTAGCTCCTAATTGAATTTTCCTTTAAAAACACACAAAATCTATCTGTTTTGTTTTGCTTCAAGAGCTGCAATTTTGTTTAACAATCTTTGCTAATACTAGAATAATGACATAAATTGTAAAATACCCATTATGTATTAATACAACTTTCATCTATAGAAAATGTAACAAGACAATAATTGAAATAAATCCTCTTCCTCATCAACATATTACTATGATTGATTTAGGAACATGCATGTCAAATGAATGATAGACATGTAAAATTGATAAAGGAAATAAAAAAGACTGCATGATTTAAAATTTATGTGCTATCTTGCTATCTCACCGGCTCTAATGAGTAGGTCACCACTCCTTACCTATAAACTCAGTTGTGACCTACATCTGAAGGAGAAATGTATAATTTTCTATCACTAGGATAAACAAACAATTGACAAAAAGATGTTGTAGGCCTTGCCCTTCCATGTCGTCGCCCTCTACTTGTTTTTTGCTTTAAATAGATAAAATGCCCTAGCAAGAAACTAATTTACCCATAAATAAACAAATAATTAAATTACATACAAAAAAAAGAATATGTATATGTAGTAGATTTATCTAATTATCTCTTAATCCCCTTGAATAAAACCTCTTCCTCACTAACATAGTCTATACAACTATAAGGATCTCCACATTAAATATTTACATATTTCACATGATACACAAAATAAGCATAACTCAATGACATGTGTTCAAAATACAAGATCCAATTCATGATATTTACATATGAGTGTTTATTAAAATAAGCCATTATGTAAGGTAGAATATAAGGATACATAATCCTTTACAAGAGACCTAAGGTCAATTATGTATTCAATACATATTAATAGAGCATGCAGATCTTTCTAATTGGAACACTTTAGATCTGTCTCCCTAAATTACACAGTGGGTTAGAAAATTGTTGGAGTGTGTTTCACCCCTACCATAGAGTATTAACACTTCCTTGAAATATTTCATGACATGAAAGATACCCGACCCAAAATGAGGTAGACTAGCAAGAGAAATACTAGTAAGAGTAATGGAGTCGTGTGGTATTCTAATGCAACATAATTACTTTATTGATTGAGGAAATGCAATGTTTTGATTCCATCTTGCTCACAAGGAAAATATAGTAGCTTATCATGATTTTTAATCATATAACATAGAAACCAGTGCCAATAATTAAAAATAAACAACTCTAAGCATAAAAATAATTATCAGGTAAACGCATCATCGTCGTGCAAATCTACTTGAAGGTCTAGCAAGGCCTGAATAGATTTTCCCTCTGTGCAATCATGCCTCTTCCATCATGGGTTTTTCACCTCCTTTCTCCAATTATCCAATGATTGGTTGTTGAAATGCAGAGATAAAATGCAATAACACTTGCAATATTATTTAGTAATTCTTCCCATTTACATAGTTTTATGTTCTTAGTTTTTTAGTTTTATTTGAAATGATTATATAGTAAAAACTTTTTTAGTCTTTTACTTTTGATTTTTTGTTTTATTTTCAATAATACAAGTTTTCTAATAGCTGAATGTATCTAAGACTTCTATATAATGAGGCAACAGTAATTCATTATCTATCAGTTAGTCCGATCCTCGATGAACTGATCAAGAAACTCTTGTAATCTCTTGAATCAATAGAATAATTTATTTGTGTTTTAATTTTATATTTTTTTCAAAAGTGTATTCCCTACACCTTATCTAAACATGCTTCTATATGAAAGATTAAGTTCTTGAATGCTATCCCAAGAGTGAACAACATGTCGTGTATCGAGTTTTAGACATATAGCAAAAATTAAAACATGGTGCAACCCATTTTTTGTAGCTCCCTTTAAAAAACAAATGTTATTCCTTTTGTTAACATAGCTTATTGGCCACCTCTATTTAGGGGGCATTATATTATTTTAAATGATAGCTATTACTATAGATCAAATCTCTTGCACTTGGCCACATGGGCTGACCATTACAATATTTTTTATAATGTTTTTGGTTCTGCCAACCTCTCTTAGCATGGTTCGATAGTTGAAGTTATGACAATGATTCTCTTTGTTTATCTACGTTGGATTTGAAATGTACTATTTATTTTTAAGTGTTTTTGATTTCACAATAAAATTATAGTTGTCGTTCTTTATGGAAGATTTTTCCATTTTGAATTTCGAAAGCAAGGCAATCATTTCAATATATATATTAATATTTAATTATGTCGAGAAGAGTATTACATGAATGAATTAAGAACCTTCGTGAATAAAAATATGTGTGATTTAAATTGATGCACGTTTGCTTTATATATATATAGATAATTTAAGTCATTTATTTAATTTAAATTAAATTTTTAATTTTCAAATTATAAATATTTTATCAATATTAAAAATTATATTATATTAAAAAACATAAGAATAATATGGATAAAGATTTCCTTCCAAAAATTACAGTTTTCTTTAAAATATTAAATAACAAATTGTCATTCAATGGATAAGAATATCCTTCTTAGAAATCAATGTAATTAAAATAAGTTTCTAAATTCGCATTTAAAAACTATTTATGATAATTTTTTTAAAATATTTAAAATTTTTTTAAAAAAATTATATCTTTAAAAAATTGAATTAGTAATATTTTATAATAAATATTATAAAGTGATATATATTAGTATTATATTATTTAAGTGCAATAGTGAGAAATTAAATTATTATACTATGCTATATTATGTTGGTATTTTGATGATGTTTAGTTGTGATTGTCATTGATGGACATACACTTATTTGCTATATGAGTTATTCTCAACCAGTACTATGTGGTGTATTGTTCAAACTGGTATTATATGCCATTGAATGCATAGTCTTTGTTTGTTGAAGATTATCGGTGTTTGCAGAAGGAGATTACCGGTCAAAGCATGACCGAGGATCTCAAGAGGTACGAGGACCCCAAGTGGCTGCCAATCTTTTTTTATGTTGAAACAGTATGTTCAAGTTTACCAATCTTTGTTTGTAAAACCAGTAATCAGTATACTGTGTTTTTTTAATCAACAAACTTGTAAAGTGTGATGAGTTCTCATCCACCAACACCATTGCGGTGATTCTGTGTCATGTTACAAATTGTGTCTAGATGCACTGTACTTAGGAAATTGTAGTCTAATCTCATTGGACCATCATGAAATATGATTTCTATATGAGGACATTATGTCTAGGGTTTATGTGATATGACTGTGAAGTGTTGCATAAGAAGATTAGGTTTTTGCAAGAAGGTATCTTACAACAAAGATTGAACGTGCTAAGGACAGAAGATTGAAGTAATGTTGCAATGCATTAACAGAGAGCTATCAAGGATCTAACTAAGAATTTTGTGCTACTTTCTAGATCACTTACTTGTTGATTACTAATCTCTTCGACAAGTCTGAAACCCTTAACCGGGTAGGCTTAGTTAAGCTTGTTCAAAATCCTCTAACAAGGTGGTTCACAGTTGTGAATTTGAAATCCTTTAAAAGGGTAGTCTTTAACAGGACTTATCTCCTAACAAAGATCAGGATTTCTAACAGGATCTGTTCTAGTGAAGAACATTGTAAGGCATTAACTGGTCTGGTCGCTAAAATATAGATAGTAGACTTGTGAGTTTTACTCACTGTGGTTTTTCCTATTTGGGTTTCCACCTCAAAATATCGTGTGTTATGGTGATTGTGTTATTGTGGGTGAATGCTTTATTTTCTATTTGTCTTTTCCGTGTATTAACCGATTTACTGTTTAAAAGGCTATACCAGTCTGCAGTAAATTTGCTTAAGTGTTTGGTAAAGTTTTTTGGCATACTAATTGACCCCCCCCTCCTCTTAGTATTCATCAATTAGTATCAGATCCAACCTTTCTTTAAGTCTAACCACTTGAAAGGAGATATGGGGGAATACAGCATGAGGGAAATCACTCACCGTCTGGCAAAATCTGAGAAAGCCTATGATGAACTTAAGGTCAATTATAAAGCCTCTTTAGCCAAAAGAAGAGAACTTGCTGAGAAAATGCTGGAAATTACTAAAAATAGCTCTTTTGATGAAGAAGACATGGATGCCCTAGTTGAATAAGTGGAGAAAATGAATGAGTCCAAAAATTACCTGAGAAGGGGGCTGGAAGGACTGACCATTAGGATGAGTCAGGAATTGGAAAACTAAAGAAAAGATGAAGATCTAGTGAAGGACAAGGAGAATGAGATCTCTAAGTTAAAACACGAAATTGGTACCATTACCACTTATCTACAAGAGGGCAAGAAAGAGAAAGAAGAAATGCAAGCAGAACTGAATGCAATCATTTATCAGAATGAAACCCTAATGAAGACCAATGAAGCTCTTTCCAAGGAACTTGCTGAGATGAAGGAGATACTTGCAAAGTTCAACCAGAGTGTTGCAAAGTTGGACCAAAATCTTGGATCAATGAAGCCATCAAAGGATACCTCTGGACTTGGTTTCTCTGCATATGGGGAAGATGAATCATCTAGAACTAATATTGATGCATCAAAAGAGAAACCGATATCTGAGAAAAGAAGCAAAAGCAAAGGTAAGCCAAAGTTCAAACTTGTATGCTTTAACTATCATAAGGAAGGACATACTGCCAATGTAAGTAGGATAAAGGCTTATAATAATTTGCCTTACATGCAAAACAATGTGTATGACCACAAGGCTAGAACTGGTAGATTTAATGGTCATTGTTATGCATGCAACAAGTTTGGGCATAGATCTTTTGAGTGCAGGTCGGTTATGAACAACTCTAGAGGTTATGCATCGAGATCAAAAAGAGTTGTCCAAGAACCTCTTATGAACCAGAACCCAAACTGGTATAAAACCTATGACCATAGGTCAAATGGTTAATGGGCAACGATCAATCAGAGAGTAACCTGTGTGATCTGTCATGGTAGCAGTCACACTGCTACAACTTGTAGGAAAAAGAATGGAAAGGTGAACACCAGACCATGGAGAGACTCTGGTATGGTATGCTATCATTGTAATAAGACAAGACATATTGTTAGAGCATGCAGAATGAGACAAAATCTATCAGAAGACAAACTGATCGACCCAAAAGGTAAAGGAAAGGTTGATGTTGAAATCGTTCACGCTAATATGGATAAAATTTGGAAAAATAAATCTGAAGAGAAGCCACAAGATGCACCAGTTTCCACACCTAGTGTGGAGACCCCTGAATCGGCAAATTGAGCTTCGAAATTCTTAAGGGGGAACATATCGGCAACAATGTTTTGAACCCCTAGAGTATATCAGTAAAATGGTTTTATCAGTATTAGTTACCTATCAACCGACAAAAGAAATAAAGTGGTAAAAGATAAAATTAGGGTTTGTAACCTAATGATGATGCATTTATTATGGTAGGTAGGAGCATGTATAAAGGTGATTCTTGTAGTCATTTTTACTTACCTATTTTTGAAGAAGCATTTTCTAACCTAAGCAGAGCAATAAAAGCGATCAATCTTGCATTCAAGGAAATCCAGAAAGAAATCTTGAGGTAGATCCAGCAGTCATTTCAAGTTATCCAGAGTGGAGGTTAGAGTGGTAAAGCAAGCTTTTGGTGAAGTGTGTTGTGCTCGACATTGGCGAACCCTAGTTCAGAGTGAAAAGGTATTTTTCGTCGATTCACTCTTATCATTTGAAATTATTTAGACATGTCTTTTACATCCAAAGTCTCTTCTAGTTCTTCCGCACCTGAAGAGTCATCTGGATCTCTTAGAAATAAGGTGAAATACAATGCCCTATCTCAAATTCCCACCGGAGTCATTGTCGAAGGGGATATTTCTGGTTATATTGATTGTAGACTAGAAGACCTAGGGTCTCTAGTGATTAACTCCTAGTTGAGTTTGTTATGTGGGAAAGATAAGAAGATAAAAGCAGAGTACAATGTGATCGAGAAGAAGAAATTCCACAATGCAGTATATTTTCTCGAGGAATTCATAGAAGATCATATAAGAATTATTCTTAGTAGGGTTCACAGTAACAAGATGTATCTTGAATGAACCCATAATATTACACCAGAGGCAATCCATGTTGTGACCGACTTCTGCAATATTGGAGAATTCCTTGTTCTTTGTAAGATCACAAAAACCAAAGTAACAGAGCTCACCGTAACTATCAGCGACAAGAGGGTAACGACTGTAAACACCATAGAAGATGACTTGGTGAAGTATGTGTGCATGGTGATTAGATATAGAGTATTCTATGCTAGCAAAATGAATTTTGTTCCTACAACTGCTGTACATGCTGCTTATCAAATGATTAAGGAAGATGCAGAGTATGACTTGTGTATCTGCATACAAAAACAACCCATGGGTAATGTTAAATCCATCAAAGAGGACAAGACACTAAGGTTCAAATTCGGTCAACTACTTGTTGGGTTGTTTTTCTACTTTCAAAGGTATTTTTTAGGAGTTGGTGATGTTCACTGGTCAAGTGACCTACCGGTCACAAGACAAATCAAGGAGAGTCTGCAAGCAGTGAGATCTACTTATTCAGAGACTTTGAATAGGTATTTTGATGAGTTCAAATTGAAGATGACCCAGAGAACAAGGATATCAAGTGACCTCGTAAAGAAGTATGAAGATGATATATGTTTCACAATCAAAGTGAATCATTGCATAATGGAAGCGGTTGAGCCAAGACAAGATGAAGTTGAGCCTATGGGGTATGAAGTGGTGAACAATATACTTACTGGGTATGCCTCTACCCTACTTGCTTCACCGCTTGATCCAAATAAGAAGAGGACTGATACCTACTCTGAGAGGGTTAATCCTACTGTAGTACTGAAGTAGAAGAAGAGGAAAGTTGTGCCATCGACATTGGCACCGGTTACATCTACTGCCAGTCCTAAAGTAACAAAGAGGTCACCAGCCAAGAAGAAACCAGAGGCTATTCCGCCAAAGGTATTTGAAAGGAAGAAGAGAACCAAGAACGAAGCACAGGATTCAGTAGACTTTGCACCGGTAAAGATACATGTTTCTTCTTACATGCCTATGACACATTTTCAAAGGATTATGAAGAACATTAGAAGGAAATTTTTTGATGATCTTAGTGATATTGAAAAGAAGGAGGTAGAGCAAGAACTTATTAAGTATTTATGTGATAATGATCGGTCTCCAATTGATATTAAACCTGTTGTTTCTAATTCTTTGGATAATAAATGGTGCATTGTCATTGCAAAGGAGTAAGAAATTAGGGAGCAAATTTTTCTCAATATTTTCCAGATGCCTCTAATTCTGAATTATTTGACCTTCTTAATCAGTACAAAGGCATCTTTTTCATGAGAAAGAGAAGACTTTTAGTTACTTGGAGGTAAAATCTCTGAAGTGGACAAAGATACTCATCTATGGGCTAAAGTAGCTATCAAGATGAAAAAGGTATCCAAATCAAATTGCTAGGCTGAGCAAGAACTAGATGAAACCTTCAATGATAAAGGAGAAAGAATAACTGAGAAAAATGATCCTATTGATGTTGATGCATTAGATGCTGAGAGTAATAAACTGGAGGAAGCATACAAAGAAAGAGAAGATAAGGAGAAAGAGAAGAAGGAGAAAGAGAAGAAAGAAAAAGTGGAGAAGGAGAAAGAGAAGAAGGAGAAACAGGAGAAAGAAAAAGTGGAGAAGGAGAAAGAGAAGAAGGAGAAACAGGAGAAAGAAAAAGTAGAGAAGGAGAAAGAGAAGAAGGAGAAATAGGAGAAAGAAAAAGTGGAGAAGGATAAAGAGAAGAAGGAGAAAGAGGAGAAAGAGAAAGTAGAGAAAGAGAAAGCTAGAAAAAAAAAGAGAGCGAAGAAGGAGAAAATGGAAAAAGAGAAAGCAGAAAAAGCATAGAAAGAGAAGGCAAAAAAGGAGAAACTAGAGAAGGAGAAGGTAGAGAAAGAGAAACTGGAGAAGGAGAAGGCAGAGAAGGAGAAACTGGAGAAGGAGAAAGAGGAAAAAGAGAAGGTTGACAAGGAGGCTAAGGAGAAAGAAGAGTAGGAGAAGAAGAGACAAAAGGAAATCATATCAAAGGAAGGTGGACAGACTTCTGAGACTCCCAAGGAAACTGGAGATCAAGGTCAAGTTAAACAGGTTGATTCCACCATTCACAATGTATTGACTTTTGCCTGTCTCATCAAATCGGTAGATGAAAATGAGCTTCTGAGAAGTATTCAACTTGATCAAGAAATATTGGAGGAACTAAAAAGGAAGAAAGAAAAAGATGTTATTCAACTTGTTGTTGACACTCTTTCAAACTTGGTCCCCAATATTGATCTTTCTGGTACCGATTCCTCATTGGCCTAGTTAAAAATTTTATGCACTGTAGTGGGTGATCAAGTGCAATATTTGGAAGATGGTGCCCAAGCTACCATAGAGAAAAAGCATGCAAAGGAACTAAAAATTGCATTGGTGAATAAATTTAATGAAGATAGAGCCGAGCTAATACATCAGAGAGATGATATCAGTCTGGCCATGGCTAAAGGTAATAAACTTTTGAGAAAAATCTGCCAGCCTGATCTATTGTGCGATGATGCTCTAAAGAAGAAGGATCAAATCCAATCGGAGTTAAAGCAATATATAGACAACTTAAAAGTTCCCTATGATTCCTGCATAGTGTATGGGTAGACAATACAGACTCACCGGCAACAGATTGATAGGATTGATCCAGAGATCTGCAAGCGGTCTCAAGATCTGCAGAAACTTTATTTGTTGTTGTTACCTAAGTTACAGATCCTTCAAAAGTGCTTTCTGAACATGGACGCTATTATTGTCACTCAGTAATTGAGTACTATTGATGTCATGGAGGAATTTGCATTCTAGATGAAGATTCAAAGTGAAATTGCTTCCTCACTCCTAGATAACTGGTCTACAGACATGAAGGACTTTTTGAAAAACTTTAAATTTGTTTTTAAAAAGTTTTACTCATTATTGTCATAGACATATAATCTATTTTTATGTTATGCAATATGATTTTAATATGTTTGTAGTACTTTGTCATTGTTGCCAAAGGGGGAGTAATTTTGGCTTGAAAATTTTATGGGGAGTGGTATGGAAGTAGTACATGCTTTCAATTTTTGGCAAAGGGAGTAGTGTATATGCTTAGGGGGAGTAATTTGATTATGACATCATTTTTGTTTTGTAAGCACTTAGATGTCAATTTTTCCTAAGAGTTGCTATTAATGCCAAAGGGGGAGATTGTTGGTATTTTGATGATGTTTAGTTGTGATTGTCATTGATGGACATACACTTATTTGTTATATGAGTTATTCTCAACCGGTACTATGTGGTGTATTGTTCATACCTGTATTATATGCCATTGAATGCATAGTCTTTGTTTGTTGAAGACTATCAGTGTTTGCAGAGGGAGCTTACCGGTCAAAGCATGATTGAGGATCTCAAGAGGTATGAGGACCCTAAGTGACTATCAATATTTTTTGATATCAGAACACTATGTTCCAATTTACCAGTCTTTGTTTGTAAAACCGGTAATCAGTATACTGTGTTTTGTTAACCGGCAAACTTGTAAAGTGTGATAATTTATCATCCACCGACATCATTGTGGTGATTCTGTGTCATGTTATAAATTGTGTCTAGATGCACCGTACCTAAGAAATTGTAGTCTAATCTCATTGGACTGACATGAAATCAGATTCCTATATGAGGACATCATGTCTAGGGTTTATGTGATATGAGTGTGAAGTATTGCGTAAGAAGATTAGGTTTTTACGAGAAGGTATCTTACGACAGAGATTGAACATGCCAAGGACAAAAGATTGAAGTAATGTTGCAATGCATTAACAAAGAGCTATCAAGGATCTAACTAAGCATTTTGTGCTACTTTCTAGATCACTTACTTGTTGATTACTAATCTCTTCGACAAGTCTAAAACCCTTAACCAGGTAGGCTTAGTTAAGCTTGTTCAAAATCCTCTAACAAGGTGGTTCACAGTTGTGAATCTGAAATCCTTTAACAGGGTAGTCTTTAACATGCCTTATCTCCTAACAGAGATCAGGATTCCTAACGACATCTATTTTGGTGAAGAACATTGTAAGGCCTTAACCAGTCTGACCTTAACCAGTCTAGTTGCTATTCTGCAGATAGTAGACTTGTGATTTTTACTCACCGTGGTTTTTCCCATTTGGGTTTCCACGTCAAAAATATCTTGTGTTATGGTGATTGTGTTATTGTGGGTGAATTCTTTATTTTCTATTTGACTTTTCTATGTATTAACCGATTTACTGTTTAAAAGGCTATACCGGTCTGCAGTAAATTTGCTTAAGTCTTTGGTAAAGTTTTTTGGTATACTAATTCACCCCCCCTCTTGGTATTCATCATATGTATACACACACAATTGGCTATGAGAAATTAAATAAATATTTTACATTTATTTAATAATTATTCTTCTATTAAATAGTTAATTTGAAAAGATTAATCTATTTAATTCATTTCATGTTGTGTAGGGGAAAAAGCGAGACTAGGTTAACATGTCCTAATCCTACCTTTTGACACACATTGCGGAATACGAAAGAGCCTAGAGGTATCACGCAATTGGTTACTTCTTTTTGTGAAAGAGAGAGCCATGGGCTACCTATTAGGGTTTCTATTCCTTTGTTGTAATTGAAAGATAAAATGATGCAAGTTCAATCCCTAACCTCAAAGTGCAAGTATGAACTAATAACAAGATTGCAGAATTGAACTTAAACTATGGAAAGCTGTAAACACAAGGACAAGACAAGAATGCAAATGCGTACCCGGAGTCAAAATCTGAGTGGAAATGTTCGGGACGGGGGCACGGGCGCCGCTGTCCTGATTCTGTTCCTGAAACTGCACCTGAGACTGCTGTTTTGCAACCTGGAAAACTGTTTGAACTGCCAAAACTTGCTATCTGTTAGGGGGACCAGGGCGCCCAGCGCCCCTGTCTGAGGGACCAGGGCGCCTAGTGCCCCTATCTTGGCAGGACCAGGGTGCCCCACGCCCCTGTCCTAGTCTTCTGCTCTGAAACTTGGTGTAGTGTTCGGTCTCCATCTGCTTCTTTCGGATCTGCAACTTGCGGCATCGTCTGAATCCTGAAATTTGCACTTATATCTGAAAAGGAGTTTTGGGCGGCTATATAGGGTTTTGCCTTAGTCAAACCCCCGCTTTGGTGATTTCCACCTCCACGAATAGCCAAGTTGTATTGTAAAAGTAATGTGTGTGCAAGATCTAAAATGCAAGTAAGCAAACTAGAGCAACCTAGAAAGTAAACCCTAATTGCTTGTAAATGACAATGTAAATGCTCCAAATCAAGATGCAAAGTGATCTAAAGCATGAATGCAAGTGATATAATGAGGCTTATGCAAAGACATGAAAACAACATGAAATCATACCCAACCCCAAGGGAGGGGTACAAGCCAATCTTCAGTCGGTGATCCCTTATTGCTCTTCAATGCCTTCAAAGCCCTAAGTGGATGAATGGATTTGATGAATGCTTAGAGGATGGATGTTGAGTTTTGCTGAAGTCTTCAAAGATCTGCTCTTTCACTGCATATGAGGTTCCTGAAAACAAAATTCGGATCCCTTCTAATGAAGAAAGAGAGCTCTTATGTATGAAACCCTAGGTATTAATTCCAACTTTTGGCTGACCTATAGATTTAATATCCCGCCAATTTCTTGGGGTTAAGCTTTATTTTATGATTGGATCGCGCTCCTAAAATTTTGGGAAAAATGTCCGGGACTGTGTGCACTCCGGGCGCCATGGTCCCAACAACTTTTCACCAAATTTTCAGGGCCGTTGGAAATGATGATTTTAGAGCGAATCCCGAAGTTACAGGTGATTTCGAGATGTTTTGACCCCCGAAATCAAGCCCCCAAGCTCAGAATAGGGCTTAATTAGGGTTTTTTATTAAGTGATGTATTGGAGGAATAAAATGAAAGGGGCACGCTTTAATGAAAGGGCTCGACTTTATGATGTGGAAGATGATGAAATAGAACCTTTAGACCTAATTAATTTGATTAATTAAGTGCTAAAGGGGAAATGCAATGCAAAATGCAACTGCGCCAAGGCGGGTGCTAAACTAGGTGTGAAATTATACTGCTTTAGCAAGTGTGTACAATTTATGACGTTACATTTAGCCCCCACTTTAGCGGTCATATGAGTACTACGTGCATATGCAAGCTAAAGTACAGGAAAGTAAACATTATTTGAAAAAGGATATATCCATAAGTTTGTCGAACGAAGCCCCCAGCGGTATCTGCATTACACAGTTAGGAATCGCACCCTACAAAACACACGTTAGATCACAAAATCAGCTAATGCTTACTAAGGAAAGTGATGAAATTTGTGAGTAGCTATATGCCCCCCCTGTTTCGGCTTGCTTATTAGGGAGGTGAAACAGGGTAGAATGTTTACTTACAACAAATTGTGTGAACGATTATTGATGAGAGATGTTCACTAAGAAGGCTTCATCAGAGCACATTTTGGAACATCCAGGGAGTAAGGGAACAAAAATATGATTCCTACGCAACAAACGGTTCGAAAATCGCATCTCCCAAACTCAAGTTATGATGAAATGAATGATAGAGGAAAATTAGGGTTTTGAAAGTAAAGGTAAAGGAATGAAAGTATATACCTTTGAAAGTGACTATTGCATTTGTCACTTTGTTGATTCTGAGTATTGTTCATTGCAGTGGAGCCCACATAGCCATCATCATGCCTTCACAAAGACCGGAGCGTCCCACGAGGATTGAGATCATGCAACAGGCCGTGATCGATGATGAGCCACTTGACGAGGTGAGTTGACTGAACTTTGACTTTGACTTTCTGCATTTTCGTTGACTCTGATATTCTGTGATCGAAAGCGGGCCCTGGAATCTGACCCTGGGTCCCACCCAGGGCGCCATGGTCCCACCAGGGCGCCATGGTCCCTTTAGGGCACCATGGTCCCTGTGGGGCGCCATGGTCCCCTCAGGGCGCCATGGTCCCAATCAGGACTTGGCAGGGCTCAACTTTTGATGTTTGTCAGTTTGCGTATTTGGCATAGATGATTTTGATGATTGATTATTGATTACACTGATGCTTTTGTAATGCAGGGTCTCCCGTACATGAGAGAGCACACGGTGGGGCAGATTCTTCACAGTTTGCGAGATCAGATTCCCCGACTGACGCAGGCAGAGAGAGACACATTGTCTATAGTAGGTTTGTGGTCTATGATTCTTATACCGGCCATTCGATTTCATCCCGCGATGCTGATGGCACTCATGGAGCGATGGGATCCCGACACATGCACATTCCAACTTCCAGTAGGGGAGATGACGGTGACACTTGAGGATGTGTACCGCATTCTTCGCCTACCGATCAAAGGA
Organism: Cryptomeria japonica; assembly: GCF_030272615.1. Taxonomy (NCBI): domain Eukaryota; kingdom Viridiplantae; phylum Streptophyta; class Pinopsida; order Cupressales; family Cupressaceae; genus Cryptomeria; species Cryptomeria japonica. The sequence goes on along the minus strand of NC_081406.1, from coordinate 597,204,317 downwards.
GCTACTGTGACATATGCGACCAATCGATCAGCAGAGGATCATTAGAGGGAGCAGGTATATTGCATAGGGAGAGTCATGCCGAGTGAGATGAGAGGTCGTATCATGGTCAGCTGGCTCTTACATCCTACAGGAGAGGGGCCCCTCATGAGACGCCTTATGATAGCTATCATCGCACTAGTTGTCTGCCCTAATGGGCAAGGTACACACATGCATGGGGGTCTCACATGGTGGATCAGGGCTATGGAGAGACATAGGAGAGTATACGCCTGGGGTCGGAGTATGCTTGCACATCTCTATCACGACCTCGAGGAGTATGTTTTTGGACAGGGTTGCAGCTTGATGACATGCACACTTCTGCAGGTGTGGATATTTGAGCACTTTACATGCACCAGGCCTGTCGGCTATCCAATGAGTGCGGCTAGCGAGCGACCTAGGGTATTTGCTTATCCACTTACCAGCGAGTGGAGATTTGCAGATTTATTGTATTGGAGAGTGATAGTTGATAGGTTGACAGCTGAGGTGATTGTATGGAGACCATATCTGCGGATGCACAGGTGGGATGGGATGGAGAGATAGTTAGCATGTTTACAGAGGAACCGCCTACTCAGAGGGCGATATCCACATATCATAGTCCCATTCTACTTTGACCGAGTACGGAGGTAGTTTGGGCTAGAGCAGTGTGTTCCAGCCGATGTGCCCATCTACACTCGACACTCACGAGTCCTTCCCAGACCCAGAGCAGTAGTGAGACCGACGATAGATGATATTGAGATCACAGATATAGAGGGGTCTGACTAGGATGTAGTCACTGATTATGCCGCAGATCCCGGAGCACAATGCAGGTATCTTTCCTAGTTTGTGAGGACATACCCGGGGCCTATCTTTCCACCAAATCACCCGACAGGCCATCCAGGTCCATGGAGGCCTGGAGATCGAGATGAGGATTAGGGATCCAGATCGGAGGAGCTAGAGGAGGGAGAGGGTCATGAGGAGGCAGGAGGTCCTGATCCGCCTATAGGAGATCAGCCTAGTGCCGAGGAGGATGACGACGAGGATGACGATGAGGAGGAGAGAGATGATGAGGAGGGGGATAGCGATGATGAGGAGGAGGATAGAGATGATGAGGAGGAGTTAGATGCAGCTCCTCACCATTCAGGAGATGATACCATAGCCTTAGATCCTCCCATTATTCTCCAAAAGGGGGAACACGAGGTGATACGGAGACCTGTACCCATCGCGCACAGATCATTCAAGCATGGGGAGCCTAGTAGTTCCCAGTCACAGATGCTTCCATATCACGATCCCTACTGGCATGAGGGAGATCCCGGTATAGTAGGTGTATATTGATTGATTAATGTTTTGATGATATAAAATGGTACTAACACAAAATCTGTTCTACTGCTACAGCTAATGTGCAGGAGTGGCGTTCCTTGATCCAGCAAGCAGTGACAGATATCTCCACAATGGCGCAGATCCCTAGTTCCTCACAGGTTGCTTATAGACCTCAAGGGAACGCGGGTTGGCATGATGATTTGTTTTCCCCATTTCGAGTACAGGTAGAGATATGGAGGGAGAGAGAGCGAGCTCTATCAAAGGACCTTCAGCGGGCACAGCGTGATCTAGCAGCAGCTCAGGCCGAGGCTACCTGAGAATGGAGTTCTTGGGCAGGAGCATGAATCAAATTATTATGTTGTTGACATTGATGACATTTCTTAACAAATGAAAAAGAATCCTGCTGCATAGTTTGCCAATAATATCCCATACAAAGCAACCTTTGAACCAAGGATTTGCCTCCAAAATGCCCCCCACAGGCACCTGAATGCGCCTCTTCAAGAGCAATAGGGATTTTCGATTTGTTAAGACAGCGAAGGAGAAGACTGTTATAACCCCTTTGGTAAAGAACATTAGAAAGAATAATATATCTAGCAAACAACTTGCAAACTCTAGCCCTGGTGTTCCTATTGGCGGAATCAAGAAAGGTACCATCGGTCAAGTATCTTACGATATGCGAGTACCATTCATCTGAGTCTATAAAGTCGCAACATGTCACTAGGCTGGAATCATCTACAATAGCTGGAGAAATAAGGTTGTGAATAACAAATTTAAGATCAACCACAGGGTCCTCTAAAGATACAAGAGAAGCCACACATGCCATTGCGTCCACATGCCAATTATCTTTTTGAGGAATAGGTTCCATGGTGTAAGAATCAAAATTTTGTAACAAAGAGATAGCCAGGTCTTTATATTGTGATAATTTGTCCTGTTTCGCTTGATACAGTCCTGTTACTTGTCTTATAATCAGTTGAGAATCTCCAAAAATATGTATGTGTTTTATATTCAAAGCTAAGGCTGCCTTTATTCCTGCTATAAGAGCCTCATACTCAGCAATGTTATTGGTACATAGGAAATTGAGATGATAAGATAAGGGAATGGACTTCTTTGTGGGAGAAATCAGAACAACACCTGCCCCCGATCCTGTACGACACTTAGAGCCATCAAAGTATAACTCCCAAGTTTCATCTTTCTCTGTACAAAGAATGAAGTCATCAGGAAAAGGCTCAGGGTTAGGGAAGGAGAAAGGTGACGGGGCTTCAACCAAGTGATCGGTCAACGCTTGCCCTTTAATTGCTCTTTGTGAAACAAATTTAAGGTCAAATTCGGTTAACATCATAACCCACTTAGCTAGGTGCCCTAATAAATCAGTTTTAGAGAAAAGATGCTTCAAAGGATCAAACTTTACCATGACGTGGACTTCTGAATTTAAAAGATAATGTCTCAATTTCTGAGTCGCAAACACCAAGGCCAAGCATTGTCTTTCTATCACAGAATATTGGGTCTCATAATCGAGTAAGGTACGACTTATATAATAAACCGGACACTCCTTACCATCTTTATCATGTTGTGCCAATAACGCTGCAAGAGCATGACAGGAAGCAGCTATATAAAGAAGAAAGGGTTTAGAAGGTTCGGCAGGTTGAAGGATAGGGGGATTAGCCAAATACACTTTTAAATCTTCAAATGCTTGCTGACAATCTTCATTCCATTGAAAAGTGATATTCTTTTTAAGAAGTTGAGTAAAAGGAAAAGTACGATCCGCAAGTTGAGATGCGAACCTACGAATAGCTTGAATCTTTCCTTGTAAGCTTTTGAGTTGAGACACATTTCTAGGAGGGGGCATGTTGACAATAGCATCTATTTTCTTAGTATCCACCTCAATCCCACGATGCGAAACTATGAATCCTAATAGTTTTCCACTATCCACACCAAAAACACATTTTTGGGGATTCAAGCGCATGTGATATTTACGAATCCTTTCAAAGATTTGACAAAGGATCTTAATGTGATCTATGCAGAGAATGGATTTGGCTAAAACATCATCAACATAATCTTCTAAAATCTTATGCATGTAATCGTGAAAGATAAGGGTCATCACTTGTTGATAAGTTGCGCCGACGTTTTTAAGTCCGAAAGGCATCATTACCCAACAAAATGTACCCCAAGGAGTGGTGAAAGCAGTTTTGAATTGATCTTGAGGATTAATAAAAATTTGATTGTATCCTGAAAAACCATCCATGAAGGATAACAAAGCATGTCCTGCTATAGAATCAACTATCATGTCAATGTTTGGGAGGGGAAAATCATCTTTCAAAGAAGCTTTATTTAAATCTCGAAAGTCAGTACACATTCTTATTTTATTATCTGATTTAGCCACAGCAACAATGTTTGAAATCCATGGGGAATAATCAATAGGGCGGATAAATCTGGCCTCCAATAATTTTTCAATCTCAGCCTTAACAAGCAAAGCTACCTTAGGATTCATTTTTTGAATCTTTTGTTTCACAGGCTTAGCATCAGGAACTAAGACAATATTATGAGTGACAATCTTAGGATCTATACCAGGCATGTCAGAATATGTCCAAGCAAAGATCACAGGGAATTCACGCAATAAATCTTCATATTGTTTTTGTTCCTCTTCGTCCAGACATTTTCCAATTTTAATAACTTTTTCTTCATTGCCAGAATCCATCTTAACATCAATGGTGTCGCTTATAAGAAGATTACTTTGTTGAGGAGTATCCTTTAACTGAGGAAATTCTTTCACAATCTCATCATTATCAGTCTCTTTTCCAAAATAGGCTTCAGTGTTCAAACAATAAGGGAATCCCCTATTGTGATGATAACGAGGAAGAGTATCATATGCTCCTAAAAACTCAGCTAAAGCATCATTGGTAGGAAAAACATCCAAAGCACAGGCATGCGAAGGATCAATATACTCAGGGTGTCTCATTGGTAGAGATGTAGAAATAACATTAACACTAATACATGGTCTTCTAGAAGCTTTAGTGCGCTTGCAGGGATTATAACCAAGTCCAAAGGCATAATCATAAAGATTATTCTCTAGAGGAACCTTTATTCCTTGTTCGTGAGCGCCACAGCCATTTCCATTATACCCATGCTTAGCTAGAATACGAAAACCACGACCATAATGATCAGCCATTTCAGAAAGAGAAGGTGGTTTTTCATAAGACAAAGAATCAAACCCTTCAAAATTGGAAGTGTGAGGAGAAGAAGTTTGAGAAGCGGCCACGAAGTTATTGCTCATAGGCTCAGGTAATGTTGATTGATTTTTAGCTTCTTCCTTCTTTTCAGCTTTAAGCGCTCTAGAAGGAACCTTATATTCACCTACAAAGGTGGGATTAAAATCAAGAGATCCCCAATCATCTTCTATGAGAACCTTCTCAGGATCAAAATCCTTCTTATGTGTAGTTTCAAGTCGAGAAGAATCCTCTTTAGGAGCTCCAGACTCATCTAAAGAATTTTGATCATTAGAGGGTGAGGATTCATCGATAGGCATCTTGTTTAAAGAGTCATGACCAAACGAGGAAGGCTTAGAAGAACCCCCTTTGGAAGTAGATGTTTCTAAACAAGCTTGGAAGTTAGTATCACCTATCAAGGTATATGTCTTATTGTTATAAATAAATTTAACTTGTCTATGCAATGTAGAGGGGACAGCTTGCATACTGTGAATCCAAGGTCTCCCTAATAGTAAGTTGTATGTTAGATTTCCCGACATAACATGGATAGGAGTAGGCAAAGTAACAGGCCCCACTGTGACGGGTAAGGTGATAATACCTAATGAAGTTTTAGCCACATTATCAAAGCCTCGAATAGGATGAGAGTCAGGCTCAATTAGGGATGTATCCACATTCATCTTATGCAAGAGATTAATGCTACACACATTAAGACCAGAGACATTATCTACTAGTGTTCGTCTTATAGCAGTATCATTTATGATAACCACAATCATCAAGGGATCATATTGATGTTGAATTTCACTAGTGGGCAACTCATCTTGAGTAAACACAATATGAGCTTTAGTATTCATCATGGAGTTAACCAAAGACACTATATTACTAGATGTATTCAGTGGAGGAACATTCAAATCTTTCAAAGCATCTTGTAACATTCCATGATGAGCAAAAGAAGTTTGAATCAAATCCCAAAGGGATATCTTAGCAGGGGTAGCTTTAAGTTGTTCTATGAGATCATATTCCTTGCCAAGAGCTTATGAAATACGAGGAGCTTGCGGAAGAGTTGGTTGAGGATTAGGAAGAGAAACCGGAGTCACAGGAGGAGGATTAGGCTGCCTATTATTTCTAGTATGATAAGTATGGGCAACTGCATGATAACTCTCTCTAGTTAATTGCTTGGCATAATTATAAGGACTTATAGGTTTTCTTCCTTGCGCAGTGATGATAGGTTTATTTGGAGTAATAAAGGAATCATACCCACCTTGGACAGTAAGGAGAGGTGATTTAGGAACTTGAATGGTGGGAGAAGGACAAGTACCTTGGACTTCAAAGAGAGGCTTATTATGCTCATTCAGGTTTATCATGTTAACTAATTTAGAGGTTTTTGTTCTTGTTTAGAGATTTCGATAAAGCCACAAAGTCATCAAGAGCATCATCCAACAAAGCATGATCATATCTATTAAAAGGTTTATCTTTTGATTCAAAAGGAGACATCTCCTCATAGAGGGGATTATTGAAAACAACCATGTTACTAGATTCAGTGGAAGAGTTGATAGGAATGTACCCTTCAGAGGAACCATTCGACTTATCTTTCTCATCACAACGAAATGGCATAGTAACAAGGTTTATGAGTTTTTGGTAAAATGAAGGTTTGGCCTCTTTAGGATTCAAAAACTCATCTAAAGCTTCATCTAATTCATCTTGGCTATACTCATAATCAACATAATTGCATACATCATCATAAATATGAACATCTTGCAAATAGAAATCTGACATTTTGAAATAAAAGTTGCATAAAACTTAGACACACAATGCAAAGAAACAAAGAAACACACTCCTTTTTTTTTTCTCTTTTTTTTTTTATGAAAATGAAACTTAAATGAAACACACTAAATCTAGATCTAGATCTAACAAATGCAATGCAAGAGAAAGAAATAATAAGATTCACGTCGGGTTCACCAAAATGTGTAGGGGAAAAAGCGAGACTAGTTTAACATGTCCTAATCCTACCTTTTGACACACATTGCGGAATACGAAAGAGCCTAGAGGTATCACACAATTGGCTACTTATTTTTGTGAAAGAGAGAGCCACGAGCTATCTATTAGGGTTTCTATTCCTTTGTTGTAATTGAAAGATAAAATGATGCAAGTTCAATCCCTAACCTCAAAGTGCAAGTATGAACTAATAACAAGATTGCAGAATTGAACTTAAACTATGGAAAGCTCTAAACACAAGGACAAGACAAGAATGCAAATGCATACCCGGAGTCAAAATCTGAGTGGAAATGTTCGTGATGGGGGCGCGGGTGCCACTGTCCTAATTCTGTTCCTGAAACTGCACCTGAGACTGTTGTTTTGCAACCTAGAAAACTGTCTGAACTGCCAAAACTTGTTGTCTGTCAGGGGGACCAGGGTGCCCAGCGCCCCTGTCCCAGGGACCAGGGCACCTAGTTCCCCTGTCCTGGCAGGACCAGGGTGCCCCACGCCCCTGTCCTGGTCTTCTGCTCTAAAACTTGGTGTAGGGTTCGGTCTCCATCTGCTTCTTTCAGATCTGCAACTTGCGGCGTCGTCTAAATCCCAAAATTTGCACTTATATCTGAAAAGGTGTTTTGGGTGGCTATATAGGGTTTTGCCTTAGTCAAACCCCCACTTTGGTCATTTCGACCTCCACGAATAGGCAAGTTTTATTGTAAAAGTAATGTGTGTGCAGACCTTGTGTGTGTGCAAGATCTAAAATGCAAGTAAGCAAACTAGAGCAACCTAGAAAGTAAACCCTAATTGCTTGTAAATGACAATGTAAATGCTCCAAATCAAGATGCAAAGTGATCTAAAGCATGAATGCAAGTGATATAATGAGGCTTATGCAAAGACATGAAAACAACATGAAATCATACCCAACCCCAAGGGAGGGGTACAAGCCAATCTTCAGTCGGTGATCCCTTATTACTCTTCAATGCCTTCAAAGCCCTAAGTGGATGAATGGATTTGATGAATGCTTAGAGGATGGATGTTGAGTGTTTCTGAAGTCTTCAAAGATCTACTCTTTCGCTGCATATGAGGTTCCTGAAAACAAAATTCGGATCCCTTCTAATGAAGAAAGAGAGCTCTTATGTATGAAACCCTAGGTCTTAATTCCAACTTTTGGCCCACCTAGAGATTGAATATCCCGCCAATTTCTTGGGGTTAAGCTTTATTTTATGATTGGATCGCACTCCTAAAATTTCAAGAAAAATGTCCGGGACTGTGTGCACTCCGGGCGCCACGGTCCCGACAACTTTTCACCAAATTTTCAGGGCCATCAGATATGATGATTTTAGAGAGAATCCCAAAGTTATAGGTGATTTTGAGATGTTTTGACCCTCGAAATCAAGCCCCCAAGCTCAGAATAGGGCCTAATTAGGGTTTTTGATTAAGTGATGTATTGGAGGAATAAAATGAAAGGGGTATGCTTTAATAAAAGGGCCCGACTTTATGATGTGGAAGATGATGAAATAGAACCTTTAGACCTAATTAATTTGATTAATTAAGTGCTAAAGGGGAAATGCAATGCAAAATGCAACTGTGCCAAGGCGGGTGCTAAACTAGGTGTGAAATTGTACTGCTTTAGCAAGTGCGTACAATTTATGACGTTACACATGTCTTTCTATTAATTGATTTAATTCAAACATTTTATTAATTAATTCATTATATCCTTTTCTTCTAATCAATTAATTAAATATGTAATATTTAACTATTCCTCTATCTACTATCCTATAGCCTCATTAATTACATAATTTATTAATTATTTAATCCCTTTTCCAACTCACCTTCTATCTCCACTTCATCTTTCGTTTTCCAACTCATCCATCACGTGGCTAAATTAATTCAATAAAATTAAATAAAATAAAACCATTTATTAGTCACTTATCTCCAACTTCCAAAATAAATGAAATATTGTTTACATACACATATTTCCTAACCTTCTTCTATATTCTCTCTAACATCCCTATATCTTAGGAGGACTTGAGTCCAATTGTCCTCTCATTCCTACATCTTTTTTAACTATCTTATATCCTCTCAAGTCTTCAACTCCGTCAAGGTGAGATGAGTGACACTTGTCTTCTCCTTCCCCCTTTCTCTCAACCTTCAACTTCTTGCTCATAGCCATCCAATTTACAAGATTTGATCACGATCGTTGATCTCTGCCACCTAAGCTCATGCACTCAAAATTCTATAAAAAGAGGTCTCCTAAGACATTTTGAAACTAACAGACTAATAGCTAATCATATAGTCATTCTAGGAGTCTTTATCTTGCATCTGTGAGTTTGAGTTTGAATCAATTAGCAGTTTTAGAATTTCTTTCATAACTTAATATCATGTTACTTAAATCATTTGCATATGCATATCATAGTATTAGTTAACTATCAATCCATTCTTCATATGCCATCTTAGAAGCTTCCAATGCTTTTCTTAGAGAAAATCATCTGCAACTAGGAACAATGGAGTTAGGACACAATGAGTTGTAAGCCATGGAAGGTATAATCTTGTTTATTTCATTTACTTCATGTTACTTCATTGGTTGAAGTTAAGTTTCCTGTAGCTTTCACTTTTATATTTTATGATGGACTAACAAGTTTTAGGACATTTATTTGGAGTTCAACTTAAACCTCAACGTTTTTGGCACCCACCGTGGGGATTAGGCCTCGAACTTATCTTTCTAATATCCTGTCTTATTCTCGCAGAACTAGTTTAACGCTTTTGTAAATTAGTTTCACGTATCTGTGAAATTTGATAATGCTTTTGTTAGATAGGTTAGCGCTTTTGTTGCTTAGATTAATGTCTGGGTTAAATAAAATAGTTCTTTTAAACATGAATTCACACAATTAAGAAATAGGATAGCACTTTCGTCGCACAAGGTAGCACTTTTTCTTATTAGGATAGCGATTTCCCTATTTTAGTACTTTTGTCTTGACAGTGCTCATATTTGAAATTTTACAAACTGAAAGCTAACAATCTTTGCAGGTTCGAATGTCCAAGACTTACAATTTTACAAACTACTAACATATCTGTGTGTAGGGTTATTTTAGAAGTAAATTTTATGCATTTCCTTGCATAGTTAATTATGAGTATTTTGGAAAGTAAAGCATCATATCATGCTCATCTAGCTTAACTAGGAGGATAATCAACAACATGCAACTTGCATTTGTTTTCCTTAAAGTAGTTGCACATAGATTCTTAAAAGGCTTAAAATAAACTTTTGTCTTCCGTGCTTATTGAATTAGTAGGCAAGTTTTCTCTCACCCTCATATGGTGATCAGAAAATCAGACCTACTTTCTTTTATGTATAATATTTAAATGGTTTGCCTTCCCGAGCTGCCTTGAGGGGGGCAGTGAGAGGGGAACGACCCAATTGGAAACAGGCTAATACCGAGTCCTTTCGATCCACTCTAAATAAATCATTTTTTATGACAACATTTATAAACAACATGTGCTGATTAGTTCATATCAACACTATGTTTCCCCATAAACCCTATGGAGCGTAGCCTCTATAGGCTGGGAACCTTATGTATTTATAGAGTGTAGAGTTTTGCATGTATTCAACCACATGACTAGAAGCCTTTACTAAAAACCACTTGTACTAGTTGCCAAAATCCTTCTAATTATTGGTGTAGGAGGTCAGACCTCTGAAGCGGTTCACACACATATGGTTCTTAGTAAAGATATGAAGTTTTCCATGGGTAGTTTTCATGGAAACTAGTACTTGGCTGCCCCGGAGAAGTGAGTGTCGAGGATGGAGCTAGTGGGGTCAAGCATCTAAATATCCGCTCTGAATAGCATAGCCTCGGGGAAAACCCCATGTGAGATTCAACAATTATTGTCTCAACCTACAATAGGATTCATGCTTGCTTGTGCATTTTGTTTTTCAAACATTGTGTCTTTTATGTCTATAACATGCTCAATATGGTCAAAAACTTAAGAAAATGATCATCTGAAAATGAGCAAAAATCCAACAACTTGCTGGAAAAATTGAAAATCATTGTAATACAGTCAGAACAACACTTTTTTTGCATAATGCCATGCATTTTTTGTGTAAAAAAATGCATTTAAACAATAGTACAATGCTTTTATATCATAGGTTCATGCATTTGATCAGCAGATTAGCGCTTTTAAACATAAAACTACGCTTTCGTACCATAGTTTTCCGCTTTTATTACTAAAGAGCAATGCTTTCAAGCAACAAAATAGCACATTTGTCCCATAAGTTAGCGCTTTTGACAAAAAGGTCAGTGCAAATGTTTTCTCGCATCTAAGACAAAGGACATTTTTGCATATTAGACCAGAATTTCAAAACTAGTTTTAGATACCTTTTTCAAGTAGAGTTGTCTTTAAACTATCATAGACCTTCAAACTAGTCTGATAATAAGGTTGATTAATCAAATAGGCTACTTCCAAAGGCTTCATAAGCATACAATTCACAACAAGTTAGTGATTCAACCATCTTAAGTGCAAAAATCAACATCATTATCAGTTTCTCATCAAGATATATCGAATCCTCTATCACGAAACTTGATCATATCCACCTTTGTTCATTATCTTGGATATATCGTTCCTATTTTGAACCTAGGTTATATCAAAATCATAATTGCACTCACATTAGAATCAAGCAAACTTGTAAACCATCATATGCTTATATGAGTTTTAAATATCGCCTTAAGAAAAGAAAACCCAGTTATAAGGCTACTCAAAAGAGGATAAGATTCTTGTATGTCAATCACAAGATCTTGTTTAAACATAGGACATTCCTACACCATTTTTGTCACTATTTGCATGGTTATGAGATAGAATTTGACAAAGAACTTTTGAAAGCATGTTCTTTTCAACAACAAGATGCTTTATCACAACACACCAATAACAATGGTAAAATCAACAAAGCTTATCTTCCTAAACCAATAATCACTTATTGAGTTGTATTTAGAAAGTCAAAACTTGAGAAGTTTTTGAATCATTCACTTGCCAGTTTGGACTATATCTCAATACGAGCAATTCAGAAAACAAAAAAAACAAATGGAAGACAATAATTCAATGTTTCAAACTTTTGGATACACAAATGTTGACGAAGAAGTGGTCAATAACACCATTAGAGACCCTGAACAAGATGATAAATTTGACAAACTAATGGAGAAGTTATTGGAGAAACAAAAGGAAAAATACCTTCTAATGTTGGCAAAATCAGGAGCTAAATTGCCACAAAACTTTAATATAGAAAGTTTGAAAAAAATACAGAGACAAGTAACAATTAAAACACAGATGATCCAAATAATGAGGATGCAAATCAAGTAAATCATGATGAGACAAGAGGAGATAAAATGAGAAAAGACCATGATGATACAAGTAGAGAGCATGGTGATAGAAGAACTTATGAGGATACATAGAAAACCCATATGGATAATCCTCTGTTAACTCTCGCTCAATTAATGCAAGCCTTACAACAAAAAATATAGCATATGTAGAATAGAACGATTTCCAAGAAATATTCATTAGAGCACATCTGCCCATATCCTTTTGACAAAATTTTAAACATGATACCATTCCCACAATATTGTGAAATCCTTAAATATAATAAATACGATGGGAAATCTGATCCTCAATATCACATTAGGGAATTTTGCACTATGAGTATGGAATTTGCACACAATGAAACTTACCTGATGCGTCTATTCCCTAGGAGTTTAAATGGACAATCAATGGAATGGTTCTCAAGACTACCATCTAGAATTAAATCTTTTGAAGAACTTGTGAACAAATTCATCTCACAATACTTCTACAATGTAAGAAATGAGATAACAATGCTAAATTTATGTAATGTCAAGCAAGAGAATGTTTAATCTTTCATGGTATTTTTACGCCGATGGAAACAAATGCTCAATAGATATCCAAGAGATGTACTCGATCAAGAGAAAATGTACATATTCATTGACAACCTTATCAGTGAAATGAGTTACCATCTTAAAATGCAATGTCCTCCTTTTGCTAAGATTATTGAAAATGGTTTAAAAATAGAAAATGCAATGGTAAAGAAAGGAGAGTTAAAATTTTACAATAATTCCTACAACAACAACAATCACAATAATAACAACAATAACAATAACAAATCTAAATTTTGGTCAAAGAATAGGAATGTTACCAATGGAGGAAATGACGATAGTAATGCTACCAAACAACAACCAATCTTCAACTTATTAAGTCAAATACCAAGAAAGAACAATCAATAGAACAGTAAATCCAAGTCTTTCTTCTCCAGTCCTCGCGGGAAATTCACAAACATTGGAGAACCCTTTGAATCAGCTTTGAAAACTCTTCTTACAAATAAATTGATTACTTTACTAGAAGCAAGAAATTATGAACCTCAAGTCAAACCTAATTGGTGGAATGAAAATCATTTTTACAATTACCATCAAAATAAAGGACACCAAACTAATGATTGTCAAAGATTGAGGCACCTTATTCAAGATTTATTCGATAATGGAACTATCACAATGGATAGTCATAAGATGAACAAATCACATCTAGCATTCAAAAGTCCACTTCCAAACTATGAAAAGGATGAACAATCTAAATCAAAATATGTCAAAGCCAAACGTAAAGTGAATTACACTTGTCCGTATGATGATGTGGTAAATGTCATCATCATTAAAGATAGCACACCTTCAGAACCAATCAACATCATTACAAGAAGCAAAGCAAAGGTTACATTTCCAAGTATAACAAATGAATCAACATCCACTTCAAGACAATACAACTTAGTGGAACAATTGAAAAGGGTAGCCACTCAAATATCAATTTTGGAGCTCCTAAAAGTTTCACCTATGCATAAGGAAATAATGGAAAAAGCTCTAACAGAAACAACAGTTTCAAAAGACCTGGATGTGGATCAGTTCCAAAACATGGTGGGACACCATATATCCCCTTATTTCTTATCATTTTCTGAAAATAATGATGCATCCTTGCAACATCCTCACAATGCTCCCTTAAATGTTGAAGTCACCATTCATAAAATTCGTGTCAAACGCGTACTCATAGATGGTGGAGCTGGCTTAAACATTTGTGCATTAATTTTAATAAAGGATTTGGGATATTTAGAAAATGTAGTAGATCCAAAGATGAAAATAAATATTAAGGCTTATGATGAAGAAGAGCGTTCTTCTAAAGGAACTGTGGTGTTACCAATCAAAATAGGACCCATGGAAAGGAATACATTATGCCAGGTTTTAGAATTGAATCTGTCTTATAACATTCTTCTGGGAAGACCATGGATTTATTACATGCAAGTAGTTCCTTCTACATATCACCACTGTGTAAAGTTTCATCATGAGGGACAAGAAGTCACTATAGTCACATATTCCATTCAATATTGCAATAATCTGAAACCAACACAAGATACAAGAGTTCCACATAATAGAGAATCAGTTTATCCCACCAAAGCAATTCAAGAACAATTATGGGAAACCTTTGAGAAAAAGCTCAAACTAAATGATGAAGGAATGAGGAAGTATTCTTTACATAACTTGCCACTTTAACCTAAATCACAAGGAAAGCCTACAAATGTTCAACCACAGATCTCATAAAAATTAGTAGAAATGATTGATGGAGCATTTGTTAGAGCTGGAACACTTGGAGAAGAAGTTAAAGACAAAGATATTCTTAGTTGGTTGTAGAAAGATGAAAATGAAACTATAGCAACAACTACAGAAGTTAATATTCCCATAGAACAATATGGCAATGGTTATAAGATCATGCAAAAAATGGGAAATGAAGGAAAAAGACCAATTGGTAAGCGACATGAAGTTATTTCAGAATCTATTTGTCCTCACACACAATCTAAAGAAGATAAATCAGGACTTGGATATCCTAAATCAAAGAAAAAATCACACAACTATCAACATCCAAGCTGGAGAAAGAAAGCAGTCCCTAAAGAAGAACCATGGCAAGAAAAGCTACACCAAGTAGCGGAAATAGTAGCCAACAAACAAAAACAAGAATAATATGAGAAACTGTAGGAAGAACTTGCAATCAAAAGAGAAGAAGAATCTTGCAAAGAAGTTAAAGGAATACAAACAAGTGTTGAACCTGATCAAGATATTCCAGAAGCAGTGAAAGAACAGATGGCCAAAATTAGAGAACTTTTCTCACCATATAATATTCATGTTAGATATAGTGGTGTAATTATAGACAATGGTTTAGAGACAGATTCAAACGAATATGAATGGGGTCTAGATCTATCATCTAGTGTATCAAGTAAAGAAAAGGATGAAGAACAAGCAACTATTACAAATGAAGACTCATCTTTCACAAACAAAGAATAGAATTGGAAAGAAGACAAGAAGAAATCCGAATTCAGAGGAAAGAAGCATATGCAAAACAACAAAAGAAAGAGGATGAAAAAGAACAAGAAGTAACTCCACAAGAAACACAAATAGTTATTGATCAAATATCATAAGATCAACAAATTATCGGATCTCTATCAAATTTTGAGCAAGAAATACCAAGGTATGGAAGAACCATGGAAGAGGTAATATATAGTCGAGCAGGATTGACTATTAGTCCAAAAGAAGCTGAGTTTGAGAGAAAACAAAAGATAGCAAAAGAATCCTCTATGTCACGTGCACAAGTATGCCAACTTCAAGATATAAATGAATCTATTGAATTTAATCAAGAGTGAGTTTGTAGTATCAAAGATGTATGTGTTTATATAATCCATACGCTTGAGGGACAAACATCAGATGATGAGTCACTTGATTGTGAATCACAAAATACCAATCCTAATTTCATAAGAGTTGATTTGAGAGCACTTGGGAGAGACTATCCTCAAGAGATTTCTATCTATTAAATTACCTACTCTACACAAAACTATGACTATTATGTCATAAAATTTGAAACACCTAATAATGATGACGACTATGATTTACCCATGCTTCATCTATAACTGATTGATTGGAATAACCTAGAAAACCCTGAATTGGATGTCTTTTCTAATGATCGTGATTTAGCTATATATCTTAATATTGGTGAACCCATAACACCTAAGATATCTTCCACTGCGGAATCAAGTAATGCTTCTTGCAATCAAGAGAATGCTAAACTTTCTAGTCGTAAAGAAATAAAATAAGGAAAAAGACCTAGTGTTGAAAACCATTTCGTGAAAACACTAGATCAATCAAGAGGAAAAATAAAAGACGTATCCTACGGTGAAAACTGTTAGAGTATTCAGGTATTTACTTGATTAATTAAACATTATTTGTTTAATTATTTAAGTTCCCTTTATTTCTTTTACACTTAAGCTAATTTTAGGTGCATATAATCAATTATTTTAATTAATTATTATGTGCAAACCTAGGTTTTCCCTTTTAGGGTTTCTTGACCTATTAAAGGTTGAGTTCTTTCTTTTCATTGTATGAAGAAGGATTATTATTGACAATACATTTTGGAGCATATTTTTCCTGTGTATTCTTTCCTTCTGTGATTTGCTTCATTGCTTCTCCTTGTAATAGGTTTTTCAGCTTGCAGAGATTATTTGGGCTCTTGTGGTGTTGTATTTTCTCAACTCCTATATGGTATCAGAGCTTTAGATCTGAAGCTACCTATTCTTGTTTTAAGAATTTTTAGCTTTGGAAGCAAATCTGGGGTTTCAGGAATTTTTTATGTACCTAGGGTTTGAGATTTTTCTCTGAGCACTTTGGGCCTAAATGGACCTAACCATCATGCTCAAAAGGCCTAAAAACCCCTATGGTCATATAAAATTTGACCTATTTTGGTTCCTAAGCCTTTGAGTGAATTTTTTTCTCAGATCCAGGTCGTACGACCCTAGCACGTAGATCAAGAAAAAAAATTGAAAAAAAAAAATTTGCCTTGTTACGGCATGCAAGCTGAATTTTTGCTTTTTTATTAAAAAAATTTATTGAAAAAAAGGAAAGAAGAAAAAAAAATAGAGTTTTTCAAAAAAAAATTTGTTTTTTTTAGGGGGCAACCCCACGGTACGCAGGGTACCATGGGGCCCCCTGCCTTCACGCAGGCCCTGCAGGCCTTGGGCCCCGTGCTGTTGACTCCTTGCATTTCCCGGCAGCTGACCAGCCACACTTTCCGGATCCGCCGGCCCCTTCCGGCGACCCTGCGTTGTCATCCTCCATCGACCCCGCCGCCACCTGCGGCCCCTAGCTCCCCAGCCGCCACCCAGCCTCCCACCACCCAACCAAGTGGCTACCGCTTGCAGCCCCTGACCTCTACTCCCTGCAGCCCTTGGCCTCGACTCCCTGTAGCCCCCGCCGCCTGTGGCCCCCAGCTCCCTGGCTTCCGCCACCTGGCCCGGCCTCCTCCGCCGCCCGGTTCCCTGGCTCTGCTTAGCCCAGCCCCCGGGGAGGCTCCGCCCTACCACCAAGCCATCACCAAGCCACCACTGGAGCACCACCAGAGCACTGCTCCCTAGCCACCTCCGCCCAAACAAGCCACCAGACTCCTTTTTTGGGCTTTTTCAGGGGGGGTTTGGTTTTTTGGCTTTATCTTGGACATACGAAGCCGTTTTTTCAAAAATGAATAGGCATCAGAAAGATAGTTCTGAGCTGGACCTCATGGTGTTGGTAATTTTTTTCAATTTTTTTGTTTGACTTTGTTCTTTTGCAGTCAAAGTGAGGTCTCTTTTTTGCACTCTGGGAGACGTAGAATGAGCATCCGAACTCTATTTTTCAAAAACTTTATATTTTTGGAAAGCGTGTGTTGTGTACTTTCCTTCCATCTAAGTTTTATTTCTAGATTTTGCTCCATACATATTTTATTCATTTTTTTGCTTTTCAACACTCTGGTGGATATCATGGTTGTTTCAGGTCCTGGGATCTTTTCTCTGGGTAGGATGTCTCTATTTTTGTTCTACTTTCTCTTTCCAGTCTTCTTATCATTGTAGCTTGTATCTATGCAAATGCACTAAGATAAAGTGCCATCATGCATTGTTTACTTGGAATCTTACATATCTTGTGTCTTGTTGTACATGCACTATTGATCAAGTGCCATGAGGGGTTGATGTTTACCTATTGTTTGCCATCTTCCTTTGTCTAGTGAGTGTTCCTTCCATGACATTCACCTCATGATGATGTTTTTCAGCACCTTTCATGTTCTTGATTCTTCGTCATGCAGTTGTTCTTGGATATCCTTTTTAGTGTTCCTGTCCCTCTCCCACTTCTGCATTATGGGAAGGTTTATCCTATTGGTTCTACTGCTTCCATGGTTCGATTGATCATCTCTTTAGGCTTTGGTTTCTCATGCCATCTATATCTTCGATTTTAGTTGTTTTTGCCTTGTTTGCCTCCTGATTCGAGTAGTGTCATTTGAGGGAACTCATGCAGATTACAGTCTTCTCTACCTGGTCATGTTCTAGTTTAGTGGATGTTCTTCAGATCAATAGTTATTCTTCGATAGAGTTTGCAGGTTCTTCATGCTTCAGTGATATTCTTTTCAATCTCTTTTTGGAGTAGAGTTTTGTTCCCATGTGGTTTTCTCTATTTCTCCAGTTCATAGAGATTTCATTGTATTTGGGTACCTGATCAGGCCTTGTTGCCAGGACCCAACTTTATTGCTTTTAGTAGTTGTTCTAGGTTTTAGCTTCTCCCTAAGTCTAGCTTAAGGGGGGGTGTTAGAGTATTCGGGTATTTACTTGATTAATTAAACATTATTTGTTTAATTATTTAAGTTCCCTTTATCTTTTTTACACTTAAGCTAACTTTAGGTGCATATAATTAATTATTATGTGCAAACCTAGGTTTTCCCTTTTAGGGTTTCTTGACCTATTAAAGGTTGAGTTCTTTCTTTTCATTGTATGAAGAAGGATTATTATTGACAATACATTTTGGATCATATTTTTCTTGTGTATACTTTCCTTCTGTGATTTGCTTCATTGCTTCTCCTTGTAACAGGTTTTTTAGCTTGCAAAGATTATTTGGGCTCCTGTGGTGTTGTATTTTCTCAGCTCCTATAAAAACCTCTTTGAGGTGCTAGAAGATGGAAATTTTGACATCCTCCCTACATATTTTTAGGATAAATTTGATATTTAAATAGAGCCAACAAAAGAAAGAAGCACTCGCACAACAAAGGAACCCAAGGTCCTTCATCTTGCTGCATCATTATCAAATGAAGAAAAGAAAGACAACATAGAATTCTTCAGAGAAAGACAGATAAATTTTGCTTGGTCCTATGAAGACATGCCAGGAATTGATCTAGATCTTATCATGCATCATCTCATTGTGGATCCAAAACAAAAACCCGTTAAACAAAAGATAAGGAAGATGCATCCACACATCACTCTCCTTGTAAAAGCATAGCTAAAGAAACTATTGGATGCGGGTTTCATAAGACCTGTTGCCTATCCCTAATGGGTCTTAAGTATTGTACCAGTGTCAAAGGTAGATAAAAACATAAGAGTCTACACTGGCTTCATGGATTTGAACAAAACATGTCCCAAAGATGTTTTCCCACTGCCCAACATTGATATAATTGTTGATTTATCAGCAGGACATGAGATGTTCACATTAATGGATGGATTCTCAAGGTACAATCAAATAAGAATCGCCCCTGAAGATCAAGAAAATACAACATTCACCTGTGCATGGGGTACTTACTACTGGAATGTTATGTCATTTGGGCTTAATAATGCAGGACCAACTTATCAGAGAGACATGACAATAATTTTCCATGATATGATGCATACATTTATGGAATATTATGTAGATGACATACTTTCAAAATCTCATACAAGAAAAGAACATTTGAACATCTTGGGCAAGATCTTTGACATGCTTGAACAATATCAGTTAAGATTGAATCCAAAGAAATGTACATTTGGAGTAACCTCTGGAGAAATTCTTGGGTACATTATATCAACTCGTGGAATTGAAGTAGATCCAGAAAGGGTCAAATCTATCATGGAAATGGAGTCACCTAGAAACATAAGTCAATTATGTTCTCTACAAGGGATATTGCAATCAATCAAAAGATTTGTCTCTCAATTAGCAGATAGATATCATCCATTCACTCATCTTTTACACAAGAATTTTCCATTCAAATGGGATTAGAAGTGTGAAGAAGATTTTATGAAAATTAAATAATATCCGATGAATCCTCCAATACTTGTATCACCAATCAAAGGGAAACCATTGTTGCTTTACATCTCAACAACAAATGTATCACTAGGAGCTATTTTATCACAACATGATGAAGAAGGGAAAGAAAGAGTGGTGTATTACATCAGTAGAACACTTATAGGATATGAATTGAGCTATACATCAATTGAGAAGACATGCCTAGTAGTTGTATCCGCAACTCAAAAATTGTGACATTATATGCTAACTCATTCTGTGAAACTGATAGCAAAAATAGATCCACTAAAGTATTTGCTGAACAAGTCAACTTTGACAGGCAGATTGGTAAAATGGGTTATGGTACTAAGTGAGTTTGATATAGAATATGTTGATCTAAGAGCTATCAAAGGACAGATCATTGTTGACCAATTGGCTGAAGCACCCTTACAAGACAACACACCATTGCACACTGAATTTCTTGATGCAGACATTCTAAGAATAAGTACAAAATATGAAGCATTCACTATTCGGCTCAAAATGACTATTGAATGAAACATTAAGGAATTGCATGTTTATGGTAATTCACAGCTTATAATCAACCAAATAAATGATAATTATCAAACTAAGGATGACAAGATCATGCCTTACAAACAGTTAGTTTAAGAGTTTAAAGAACATTTTGAAGAAATATCATTCACTCAGATCCCAAGAAATGAGAATAAAGCATCTTACATTCAATGGCTACAATATAATCTCTTTTACAGAATCAAGAGAATCAACAACATTATGAATTCTTGGTGGAAGATATCTTGAATCCTACCATTGAATCCCAAAATACCCATATGATTTTCCATATATCTGAAACCAATCAATCCTTATATGGCCAAACTTATAAATACTTAAAAGAGAATATCCTTCCTCCTGACCTATCCTGCAATTAGAGAAGAAAATTTATCCATCAATCATCCCGCTATACTATCATTGTTGATACCTTCTATAAGCGAGGTCTAGATAAAACTTTATTGAGATGTCTCGAACAAGAAGAATCTGAGAAAGTTCTTAATGAAGTTCACATAGGTATTTGTGGCACACATTAAAGTGGATTAACATTGGCTAAGAAACTTATTCATTTGGGTTACTATTGGCCTACTATGGAGACAAACTCATTTACATATGCCAAGAAATGCAAACAATGCCAGATTCATGGGAATCTCATCCACACACCAGCATAAGGATTGCATGGTATGGCAAGTTCATGGCCATTCTCCCAATGGGGTCTTGATTTAGTAGGTAAGATAAACCCTTCATCCTCTAATGGACACAAGTTCATTCTAACTGCTACTGAGTATTTCACTAAGTGGATTGAAGTAGTACCTTTAACGAATATGATAGGAAAACAAATATCACCATTCATCTTGAATTATATAATTTGTCGCTATGGTGTCCTATTGACCATTATCACTCATAATGGAAGACCATTTAAGAATCAAGATGTGAAAGAAATATGTGAGCGATTTTATATCCAGCATAGGTTCTCTACTCCATATTATCTAGAGGGAAATGGTCAAGTTGAGGCATAAAATAAAACAATCTTGAAAATCTTGAAGAAAATAGTCAATGAAGCTGGTAGAGACT
Organism: Cryptomeria japonica; assembly: GCF_030272615.1. NCBI lineage: Eukaryota > Viridiplantae > Streptophyta > Pinopsida > Cupressales > Cupressaceae > Cryptomeria > Cryptomeria japonica. The sequence goes on along the minus strand of NC_081406.1, from coordinate 597,183,052 downwards.
GACACATTCAGCTGAATCCTTCTCTTTGGGCATACCGAACCAGCATTCGCACACCAACAGGGGCAATTCCATATTGTTTAGTATATGGATCAAAAACCATATTACCAATAGAAGTAGAGATACCTTCTCTACAAGTGTCCTTGAAAGTTCTTATACCAAAAGAAGAATAATGAGTCTCTAGACTTCGAGAACTTGAAGTGATTCAAGAATGTTGCCAAAATTCTACAGATCATTTAAAGGCATATCAATAGAGAATGGCGAGAAATTATAATCATAGAGTTAAGCCACACATTTTTCAGATTGGAGATCTAGTTCTAATGGAGAAACTGAGAAATCAACAAGACCGAGAAAAGAAGGGAAAGTTTGAACCAAACTGGTTAGGTCTTTTTTTTATACGAGCAACATATGGCTCAGGAGCATAGAAGTTATCTACCCTTAAAGGTGATTGGTTTGATGAGCCCATCAATTCTATCTATCTCAAGAAGTTCTATGCTTGAGATATAAAGTCCTAAAAAAATCAGTAAAAAGCATATAAAGTCTAGAAGAAATCAATTTAAAAAAAAAAAAATCCCTAAAAAGCATAAAACAACGAAAACAGAACAAAAAAATCAAATATGGAAAAAATGCAATAAATTTAGATAGTGAAAACCTGGTAAATAGGTGTTATCTAAAAGTGAGTTCTTCCATCTATGAGATCGCTTCGTGCACCTATCCACTCCATCCTATTTGCATCTATCGCTTCCATCTATCCTATCTCATCCATTTCATCTTTCACATCCATTTCTTTGAACCATTAGTAGGAAATATGCAGCTTACCAACAATTATCAATCTTTGACATACTTATCATAGTCACTGTCTTGGATTTTATCATAATCAATCATATCTGCATTTTATCCCACCATGGTTTAGATCATCCTTTGTACATCCATAATAAAGTTTGTTTTTGGTGGGGGAAAATCCTAATTCCTTTTTCTAAGATGATCTTTTAAATCTTTGAAAAACCAAAACATTTGGAAAACTTAGAAAACCAAAACCCTTTTTGTTTTATCAATTTTGGCTATAAAAAAATGTCGTCAGCCACCAATGTAAAGTCTGGAAAATCAAGGAATACTGAAAAACACGTTTTTTTAGTTGACTTTCCAGACTTGTCAATTCCAAGCCAAATCCCAAAGCAAACCCGAACCAAAATATGGAGGGAAAAATTTATGTTTTAAAATTGGATATCCGATTTTTGAAAAAATAAAAAAATATATTTTAGTAAATTGGGCATAACTTTTGGGTTTTATATCAAAATTTTGATTTTTTACAGGCATTAGAAAGGTAATTAAGAGCTCTATGATATGGAATAGGTATATTTTCAATTATTTGTTTTAAAAAATAATTATAATTCATTTAAATTCATCCTTCATTTTTAAAACATAAAAAACTCGTGACTTTTTCATATGATTTCCCTATTGCATGAATTTTTGTAACAATCATCTCAAAATAAACTAAATAAGTAATTAATTAATAATAGAAAATTTTTGAATTTTATTGAGTTCGACAAATTTTGATAAACCATGTTATCTATGTTTGTTCCTTTCTCCACCTCTCTCCTAAACCTATCACTTCACCTATTTGTTTCTTCCTCCCTCTCTTTTGTCCATATTTATACATCTCTCTCTAGACCTATATCTCTAACCATCAATGAATACCTCATTAAATCTCTCAAGCTCTAGAAGGTGCTTATATTTATACCTGTTCATAATTTCCTCCTCTATGTCACTCTCTCTTCCCTAAGATCTAGACTAGTCTCTCTGCATTTCCTTCTCATCTCTAGCAACAAAATTCTGAGGGGACAAGGAGAGGCATAGGGAAGTATCAAAAAAAGGAGAGGAGGAGAGAGGTGAGAGGGAGAGATTAATTGGGGGGAAGAGAGAGTGTGTGAGAGAGAGCTATAAGTAATGAGGTGGAAGGCAAAGAGAGAGAGGGAGGGGGTGATTGGGGTGAAGAGAGAATGAGAGGGAGAGTTTGAGATTATTAAGGGGTAGGAGGAGAGGGGGAGAGGGGAAACTATCAACAAAGAGAGAAGAGAGACATAGAGAATAATTAGGGGGTGGGTAGAGGGGGAGAGGGAAGTATCTATAAAGCCATAGGAGGAGAGAGGTGATCGAGGGTAATTGAGGGAAAGCAATAATGTGAGAGAGAATATGGTGTCCTAAAGGGTCATATGGTGTTTCTTGAACCTGTAGGACACCGTATGACACCTTAGCACACCATATGATGTTTTTATAAGTCTTATGGTGTCCTAAGGGGTCATATGGTGTTCTATGAGCCTTAGGAAACTATATGGTGTCATTAGGGGTCGTATGGTGTGCTAAGGGGTCATATGATATCCTATGACCCCTTAGGTATTGTTAGGGGTCATATTGTGTCCAAACAGGTCATATGGTGACATTGGGGGTTGTATGGTGTGCTAAGGGGTCATATTGCATCCTAAGGGGTCACAAGACATCGTATGACCCCTTAGACACCATATGATCCATTAGGTTTTGTTAGGGCTCATACTATGTCCTAAGAGGTCATATGGTGTCCCATGACCCTTTAGGACACCATATGACCCCTTAGGACATCATATGGTGTTTTTATAGGTCTTATGGTGTCCTAAGGGGTCATATGGTGTTCTATAACCCCTTAGGACATTATATGACCCCTTAGGATACCATACGATACCTTGGGACACCATATGGTGTCGCAAGGAGTCGTATGGTGTCCTAAGGGGTCATATGGTATCCTATGAACCCTTAGGACACTATATAACCCATCAGGTGTTATCAGAGGTCTTATTGTGTCGTAATGGGTCATATGGTGTCATATGACCCCTTAGGACACAATATGCTTGGGAGACTATATGGTGCTATGGGTCGTATGGTGTCCTATGACACCTTAGGACACCATATGACCCCTCAGGATACCATTTGGTGTTGTTATGTCTTGTATGGTGTGCTATGACCCCTTAGGTGTCATTAGGGTTTATTTTATGTCCTAAGGGGTTATATTGTGTCCTAAGGAGTCATACGGTGTCCTATGACCCCTTGGGACACTATATGACGTTGTTAGGGGTCATATTGTGTTTTATGACCCCTTAGGAAACCACATGGTGTCGTTATGGGTCGTATTGTGTTCTAAGGGGTCATATGGTGTTCTGTGACCCCTTAGGACACCATTTTTATGTTGTTATGGGTTGTATGGTCTCCTAAGGGGTCATATGGTGTCCTATGACCCCTTAGGACACCATATGGTTTCATTATGCATCGTATGGTTTCCTAAGGGGTCATATGGTGTTCTATGACCCCTTAGGACACCATATGGTGTCATTAAGGGTTGTATGGTGTGCTAAGGGTTCAGATGGTTTCTTATGACCCTTTAGAACACCATATGACCCCTTAGGTATCATTAGGCATCATTTTGTGTTGTTAGGGGTCATATGATGTCCTATGACCCCTTAGGACACAATATGACCCCTTAGGTGTTGTTAGGGGTCATATTGTGTCCTAACAGGTCATATAGTGTCCTACAACCCCTTAGGACACCATATGGTGTCGTTTGGGATTGTATGGTGTGCTAAGGGGTCATATTGTGTCCTAAAGATTCGTTGGACATCATATAACCTCTCTAGACACCATATGACCCCTTAAATATTGTTAGGGGTCATATTGTGTCCTAAGGGGGTCATATGGTATCTCATGCCACCATATGACCCCTTAGGACACCATATTGTGTCGTTATGGGTCTTCTTGTGTTCTAAGGGGTCATATGGTTTTATATAACCCCTTAGGATACCATATGACCCCTTAGGACACCATATGGTGTCGTAAAGGGTCGTATGGTGTTCTAAGGGGTCATATGGTGTTCTATGGGGTCATATGGCTTTTTATGACCCCTTAATGCATTATATAACATCGTTAGGGGTCATATTATGTCATAAGGGGTCATAATATGTCTTATGACCCTTTAGGACACCATAGGTTGTCGTTATGGGTTGTAAGGTGTTCTAAGGGGTCATATGGTGTTCTATGACCCTCTAGGACATCATATTGTGTTGTTATGGGTTTTATGGTCTCCTAAGGGGTCATATAGTGTCCTATGACCCCTTAGGACACTATATGACCCCTTAGGACACCATATGGTGTCATTATGCATCGTATGGTGTCCTAAGGGGTCATATGGTGTTATATGACCCCTTAGGACACCATATGATCCCTTAGGACACTATATGGTGTCGTTAGGGGTCATATAGAGTGCTAAGGGGTCATATGGTGTCCTATGACCCCTTAGGACACAATATGACCCGCTAGTACACCATATAGTGTCCTTAGGGGTCATATGGTGTCCTATGACCCCTTAGATGTTGTTAGGGGTCATATTGTGTCCTAACGGTTTATATGGTGATCTACAACCCCTTAGGACATGATATGGTGTCATTAGGGGTTGTATGGTGTCCTAAGGGGTCATATTGTGTTCTAAAGGTTCATGGGACATCATATAACTCCTTAGGACACCATATGACCCCTTAGCTATCGATAGGGGTCATAGTGTGTCCTAAGGAGTCATATTGTGTCTCATGACATCATATGGCCCCTTAGGACACCATATCATGTGGTTATGGGTCTTCTTGCATTCTAAGAGGTCATATGGTGTTATATGACCCATTAGGATACCATATGACCCCTTAGGAAACCATATGGTGTCGTAAAGAGTGGTATGGTGTCGCAAGGGATCGTATGGTGTCCTAAGGGGTCATATGGTGTCCTATGACCCTTTAGGACACTATATGGCATTGTTAGGGGTCATATTATGTCCTAAGGGGTAATATTGTGTCTTATTACCCCTTAAAACACCATATTATGTTGTTATGGGTTGTATAGGCCTTTAAGGGGTCATATGGTGTCCTAAGGGGTCATATGGTGTTTTCTGACCCCTTAAGACACCATATGACTCCTTAGGACACCATGTGGTGTTATTAGGGGTCATATGGTGTGCTAAGGGGTCAAATGGTGTCCTATAGCCACTTAGAATACCATATGACCCCTTAGGTATCGTTAGGTGTCATTTTGTGTCGTTAGAGGTCATATGGTGTCCTATGACCCCTTATGACACAATATGACCCCTTAATACACCATATAGTGTAGTTAGGGGTCATATGGTGTCTTATGACCCCTTAGGTGTTGTTAGGGATCATATTGTGTCCTAACAGGTCATATGGTGTCCTACAACCCCTTAGGACACCATATGGTATCGTTAGGGGTTGTATGGTGTGCTAAGGGGTCATATTGTGTCCTAAAGGTTCCTAGGACATCATATAACCCCTTAGGACACCATATGACCCCTTAGGTATTGTTAGAGGTCATATTGTGTCCTAAGGGGTCATATGGTGTCTCTTGACACCATATGACCCCTTAGGACACCATATCATGTTGTTATGGTTTATCTTGTGTTATAAGGGGTCATACGGTGTTATATGACCCTTTAGGATACAATATAACCTCTTAGGACACCATATGATGTTGTATTGTGTTCTAAGGGGTCATATGGTGTCCTATGACCCCTTAGGACACTATATGACCCCTTAGGTGTCATCATGGCTTGTATTGTGTCCTTATGGGTCATATGGTGTTCTATGACCCCTTAGGACACCATATGACCCCTTGGGACACTATATGGTGCTATGGGTCATATGGTGTCCTAAGGGGTCATATGGTGTCCTATGACCCCTTAGGACACCATATGACCCTTTAGGATGCCACATTATGTCATTAGGGGTCCTATGGTGTCCTAAGGGGTCACTTGGCATCTTAGGACCCCTTAGGATACCATATGGTGTCATTAGGGCTCTTATTGTTTCTTAAGGGGTCATATGGTGTTTTATGACCCCTAGAACACCATATGAGCCCTTAGGAGACAATATGGTGTCGTTAGGATTCATATTATGTCCTAAGGGGTCATATGATGTTCTATGACCCTATAGGACACAATATAACCCATTAGGAGACCATATATACTAAGTTTCAAACAAGGAGAGATATAAGAGTGAAGAGAGATGAAGAACTAAAGAGAGGGAAAAGAACTAAAGGACAAGGACATAAATAGAGATATATCTTTTAAGGAGTATGAAGTGAGAGGGAGAAAAACTAAAGGATAAGGATGGATAGAAATAGGTAGACATATCTAGATATTAAAAGGGAGAGATGACAATAGAGATAAAAAATGAAGATAAAGGGAGAGGGAGATGAATAAATATAGAGAAAGAGAGAGGTAAAGACAAAGATAAATATATGAAGAGATGGAAAAAAAAAATTAGAGAGGGGTAAAGAGAGAGATAAAAAAAGGAAGAGATATATAGATATAAAGGAAGAGAAATATCAATAAATAGAGAGATATAGATAGTGCAAGAGAGTGAGAAAGAGAGATAGATATTATAGATAGGGATAGATGGAGAGGGAGAGAGAGAAAGAGGAAGATATAGAGATATATAAAGGCACTATAGAGAAGGATGTGGGGAGAGAGCTAGAGATATATAAAGATGGAGCAAATAAAGAGATAAAGGTAGAGAAAGGGAAAGATACTTCAAGAGGGCGATAGAGAAAGAGACATAGAAGTAGATTAATCATGTATAGAATAAGATATATAAAGATAGAGGAACATATAAAAAGAGAGATTTATAGGGAAAAAGATGGAGATGTGAATATGGAGATAGAGATAGATATGGATAGAAAGTGATAGAGAGAGTAAGACAAATGGAGGGAGATATGGAGTGAATAAGTGAGATTTAGAGATAATGAGATATAAAGATACATGAAGATAGATCTATAGGGATGTTGAGATAGAGGGGACAAGATAGGGAGAGAAAGGAGGTGATAGAGACAATTAATATATAATTATAGGTAGGATAAGGTAGAGGAGGGAGATAAATAGAGAGGAGAGATTATTAGAGAGAAATATAGAAATAAGGAGTGACAATGATGGAGTGGGAGAGGGAGAGATAGGAATAGAAAGATGGAGATATATGCAGAGATGCATGTAACTTGGGAATTTTTTTATCTAGATGGGATGATAAAATAAGTGACATAAGTAGAGAAGAAAGAGATAGATAAAATATACTATATAAGTATAGATAGACAAGTGATAGATAAAGCAAGTGATAGGAAAAAAATGAGACTTTGTATGCAAAATTTGTGTATTTAAAGTTTTAAAATCAAAGGACTAACTTCAAATGATTATAATTAATTTTTTGTTCTATAATAACATCAAACTACCTTATCCATTTGATAGGTCTCTGAACTACCTTTCCAACGCCTACAAAAAATCAAAATTTCGATAAGAAACGCAAACGTTATGCCTATTTTACTAAACTATGTTTTTTATGTTGAGAAAAACGGATATCCGATTTGAAAAAAGTATGACATAACAATGGTGACATCACAATAGTGACATCAAAAATTGGATATCCGATAATATTGATATTATCGGATATCTGATATTAACGGATATCCGATTTGGTTTGGTATTACCAAACCAAATTCAAATTTTGGCCGACCCAAACAAAAAGTCAAAGCGGATTTTGGCGTGTTTGGAAAGGTTTAAAAAGGCTTTTTTTTCCATTGCCACTTTTTGGCCCCCCATGATCTTGCACATACCCTAATTAGTGCATATATGAATCATGAATCATCAACATCATATAAAGTCCATGTCTGCATATAGATCATCATAAAAAATAAAAGTCCAAGTATACAATGATATCAAATCAATAATAAAATACAACTGCCCCATCAATATAAATCAAGTCTACAAATAAAGGTTGTCCCATGCTAGTACCACCTAACTCTATCCGTCTCTATGGCTGTGGATGAAATGATACCCCAAATGCCTATGCACCCCAATCTCAACTCCTCTGAGGAGGTCCCATGACCCCACCATTGGTAGTAGCCATCCTCATAGTAGTCTGATAGCTTCCTGTGCTTTGGTTCTCTGAGACTAAATCCTCATATAATCATCGCCAGCGTGTTGTCTCCTTCCCAACCCAAAATAGTTCTCTAATAGTATTGATTGAGAGAATACCAGATCCAACCTACTAAATATGATCAAGTAGGGCTTGAGTATACTGTTGTTTCCTAACAACCTTGTCTCTCTTTATTATAAGTGTTTGCACCTATACCCTAAGCTGATCTCTTTGTGCTCTAAGATCATCCAAGGTCTCTTGCTTTGGTACATCCTGTTGAGGTGCATCTTGCATCCCCTCATCTCCACCTCTCTCTCCACCTATTGGAATCTCAACCTAGGTAGCCCTCAAGACCCATCGTCTAATGAGAGGAACATGATCCTCTGAATCCTATTCCACCTCATCTCCTCTACCATGAGCTGCAATAACCCTATAAGGATCTAGCCAAATCTAACCGAAATCAATGTCTCTCCCTTGGCCCTTGTCCAATCTAGTACTCTTGCCTCCTCCTATAGTGGGTAATCCTCTCACTAATCTCATCCCTACCCTTCCTGTATCTCTCCCAATCCAACCTTCATCTCTCCCTTCCCTGACAAGTGGTCTCCCAACCCTACGAATCAGTCCAAAAGGTCCTCCACAGACTCTCAATTAACCTCCTCTCCACCCAGGTCTCCTACTGCCTTCGCCTCCATCTTTGGCCTCTCAAGCGGCTCTACGCTCTCACCTTCATCTTCATCTCCATCTCCAAATGATGGGATCATCTGAATCATCCTCCTCATCTCCTGAGCTAGGATGAGGGTTTGCTAGATCAGTGATATGAGGAAAAGGGTGTGCAAGAATGTACTAAGCATAGTCTATAGTTACCCTGGGATCCAAAATGTGTAATCTTAAATCATAAGCTATCATAGGAGTAACCAGAAACTCTATGCGTGCTATCTTGAAAGACAAAGAAGGTCCCCAATCTCGCCTATCCTTGTATCACCGTACATACATGACTACACTAGTAGGCATGTGCTAAATGATCTCAAACTATCTCAAAATGCAACCAATCAATTGTCGCTCAACAGTGTATGGAGTATGACTAATCAAATATCTACTCTGCAAAATATATGGTAATGTTCGTGCATCATCCATCCATGGCTCACACTCGATATAGAATCTCCAAATGACGCTATCTAGTGAATCCAAAACCTAATGCCAATACTCCATCTTACCCAGCTTATGCTAAGTAAGGATACCTGTGTATAAATAGACACATGGCTGCCTATCACCATGAAATCTATGATGGATAGACCAAGTAACAACAATATGCTCCTAGCACCAGATCTGTAAAAGTGTACATCTTGTAGACAAACTAGCACCATCATCAAAGACAGCCTGATGAAGATCGTGATATAAATGAGTGAGCATGCAAACACCCCACACATATCGAGCCTAATGTTGCATCATGCTCTGTAAAATCCCACCACAACCAACGACGAAACCTTGAGATCTCCTATTTGGATAGATGAATCCACCAATCAATCCTACAAGAATAACTAGGAGAGTCTCATAGTACATGATCATATCCTCCCATTGGATCTCTCCTCTAAAAATTCTTTCATCACCAAATATGGCTCTGCAAGCCTCTGTCCCTCCAAGATCTTGAAAATCATAATGGACTAACTCACCAGTCATGGGGATGTGTAGAATCCTATAGACATCCTCAAGTGTAACACTGATCTCACCAGTGAGTAGGTGGAAAGTGTTATGCTCACTATGCCATCTCTCTGCTAAGGTAGTCAACAAACCCCTATTATGGGGAATATTAGGCATGTACAAAAAATTACTTAATTCGCAGGCATCTATATATCTAATCTCATCCTATGTAAGCTCTAGCACTAAATGGTGCATGACCGGGAATTTCTCTTGACACTAGAGAACATCAAGATTCTCCTATTTAACAAGAGAATTTGATTTCTATAAATTATCTATCTATTAAATTTAAGAGATCACTAATCTATCAATATATCAAACAAACAATTAATCACATCAACAATCGATCAAATATTTTCTAGAAAGAAAACTAGGCTACCAAATCAACTTTTAAGTCATCATAAATGATTTTTTATCAATCACTGAGTTCAGTTAACTCTATCAAGTTGTTTATCAGAGACTGAATCGGTCTCTTAGAGATAATATATCAATCTATCAATCTATAAATCTATCAATCTACCAATCAAATCAATCAATCATTTATCCTATCAATCAAATTTATCAAATTCACTATCAGTCAGACATCAATCAACATACCTATCAATCAAATTCGCACATCAAAAGATCAAATCAAATCATCTGACTAAATTTTAACATAGTAAAAAATCTAACAAATTCATTTTTTACCAAATGCGCTATTCCTTAAGGCAAATGCGTTATTCTATTAAGCACAGGTGCTGAAACACACATGCGTGAACCCAAATAACAAAAGCACAAACATACATCAGAAAAGCGTGAAAATAGTCGAATGTGCTAACCTTTTTAACATATGCATGAGCACTCAAAGCATAAGCGCAAACATACATCATGAAAGCATGAACAAAATAGACAATTGCACTATACTATCAAAAGCGCTAACATACGAGACAAAACCACTAAAACACAAAGCCAAAAATCGAAAAAGAATTCAAAATAGCCTAACATGTGCCAAAAAATAAAGAAATTTGTACGGAAAGTGAAACTTGCAAACAAGCTCAGGATAAGGTACATACTTGGGAGGTCGATGATTCTTGAATGGAATCACCATTTTGATAGCTCAACAAGACAATTCTTTTCACTCCACAAAACTGACAAGGATGCAAATGAGGATAAAATTAACCTAGGTTAATTTTATAATTACCATTTGAAAGGGGAATTAATGCTTTTAAGTGAGGCAATTTATTTATTTTTCACAAATTAATTTAATTGAGGGACTTTTTAATTATCGAGAGATTAATCATTCAAAATTTTCAAACAATTTCACGATCAATCTCCTGAAGGGGCACACAATCATGATTTTTATCTTCATTAGGCGCATTATCGAGACTTGATTTAATATTTGAAACAATATTGTCTCAACATCATTTCAAAGACGGGCAAAATATATACACATAAAATTGGCTATGAGCAATTAAATAAATATTTTATATTTATTTAAAAATTATTCTTCTATTAAATAGTTAATTTGAAAAGATTAGTTTATTTAATTCATTTCATGTCCTATTAATTAATTTAAATCAAACATATTATTAATTAATTCGTTATATCCTTTTCTTCTAATCAATTAATTAAATATTTAATATTTAATTATTCCTTTATCTACTATCCTACAGTCTCATTAATTAAATAATTTCTTAATTATTTAATCCCTTTTCCAATTCACCTTCCATCTCCACTTCATCTTTCCTTTGCCAACTCATCCATCATGTGGCTAAATTAATTCAACAAATTTAAATAAAATAAAATCATTTTATTAGCCACTTATCTCCAACTTCCAAAATAAATGAAATATTGTGCACGTACACATATTTCCTAACCTTCTTCTACATTCTCTCTAACATCCCTATATTTTAGGAGGACTTGAGTCCACTTGTCCTCTCATTCATACATCTTCTCCAACTATCTTATATCCTCTCAAGTCTTCAACTCAGTCAAGCTGAGATAAGTGACACTAGTCTTCTCCTTCCCCCTTTCTCTCAACCTTCAATTTCTTTCTCATAGCCATCCAATTTGCAAGCTTCGATCATGACCATTGATCTCTTCCACCTAAGCTCATGCACTCAAAAGTCTATAAAAAGAGGTCTCCTAATCCATTTTGAAACTAATAGACTAATAGCTAATCATATAGTCATTCTAGGAGTCTTTATCTTGCATCCATGAGTTTGAGTTTGAAGCAATTAGTAATTTTAGAATTTATTTCATAACTTAGTATCATGTTAGCTTAAATCATTTGCATATGCATATCATAGTATCAGTTAACTATCTGTCCATTCTTCATATGCCATCTTGGAAGCTTTGAGTGTTTCTCTGAGAACAAATCATCTGCAACCAAGAACAGTGGAGTTAGGACACAATGAGGTGTAAACCATGGAAGGTATAATCTTGTTTATTTCATTTACTTCATGTTACTTCATTGGTTGAAGTTAAGTTTCCTAAAGATTTCATTTTTATATTTTATGATGGACTAACAAGTTTTAGGATATTTCTTTGGAGTTCAACATTAACCTCAACATATTATATATAAATTTTGGGAGTCAAATAGATTGTGTGCATGAGTGGCTAGAAAAATCCCTAGCCATGCTTTGTGGTTTTTGTTTTTCGTGTGAAGGGGGTTAGAGTGTGGGATTTTGTGCAACGGTTTGTGCTTGAGTTGTGCAATGTGGTGGGGTGCAAAGGGATTTTTTGTGGGTCCTTTGATTTTCTAGTTCAAAGTTGATTTTGCTTGGCTTTGGTCACAGTGTGTGGTCTTGGTTTCTACTTTGTGCCATGGGGGTTTTCCTTCCTACTTGGTGTAGTGTGGTGTGGGATTAGTAGTGCTTGTGCTTCCATTCGTGTGTGTGGCTTTTTACTATCTGGTCTTATTTTGGAATGGTAGAGTGAGTTTCTTCTTCAAATTCAGTAAACTCTGGGGCTATGGATACCTCAAATCCTTCACCTTCCTTTCATCCAAATACCATGGATCATTTGAACAAAATACCATCTGGTGAAGGCTCTTTATCCTTAAAGGGTTTATCCAAAATAAAAAAAGTGAATAAATGTTTAGATAGGTGACAAGATTGTCCTATTATGGTGATTCAAGTGGAGATGGTCTCAGAAGATGTCTCATATTGGATAAATCATGTTCTTATTTGTATATTCAATGGTCTTCGACTTTCTTTACCAATTCTAGAGTTTTGGGCTCAAAAAATTTCAAACCTTGAAGGGGATATGAAGATTTTGGTGGTTGCTAATAACTATTTTCTAGCTATTTTCTTCTACATGGTAGACAAAAATAAATATTTTGAAGGTGGTCTATATTTTTATGATTAGGTTGGGCTCTTCATCAAACCTTGGCATGTGGGGTTGGACTTTGTTGAAGAGATTACCTTGAGGATCCCTTTTTGGGTTTGTCTTCCTCGACTTTCACTTGGGTTGTAGAGGAGTGATATTCTTCACTCGATTTCTCTTCTACTTGAAAAACCCATTGTTTTTTCTACGTAAAATCTTGACAAAAAGGTAATTTATTATGTGGGAAACTGTTGTAGCTAATTCTCCCTCTAATTTTGTCCCTAAGATGGATTTAAAGGGAAGGATTTTTTGTTTGAAGGGATTGTAGATAAGGAGGGATTCATTCTTGTTAATACTCACAATAAGGAGAGATGTCAAAAGATAACTCTAAAGGACATACAGACTAATGAGATTTTTAATCAGTTTGATATTTTGGATGACTTGGTCTAGGAAGAGGGAGTTCTTGTTGAGTTATGGTCTAGTACTAAGTCATTGGGAGTGGCATTATTAGAGGACAGAGATAATGATAACCAAAACTTGTTTATGGAGAATCAACAAGATGGGTAGATGGATACAAATTTACCTTCTTAGATTTTAGATATGCCAAAACCAAGTGGGACCTTGATGTTTTTCATAAAAATAAATAGGTTTTACATGGACCCAAAACCAAAAATTTTACAACATTTGGTCGTCATCCAAACAGACATGAACCATCACCAAAACAAGGGAGAACCCACGAACAGTCACGAAAGCAAAAGAGAAGTAGACAAACAAGAAAAAACAAAAGAAAAAAACTCAATTCAGAGAGTGCACCAGATCCTTGTTCTTCTAGATGGAAATCTTGTTGATTTCCTCCAGCTCCTCCATGATGAATCTGGAGGTTCCCTTGTTTTTGCTCTGAATTCTGGTTCTGGAACTAGGACGAGTGCTTTTGTTGTCTCTAGTAGCCATCTCTTCACCTCCAAGCTCTTTCAATGGTTCACTATGATAGGATCTGTAATTTGCAACCATGACATTGATCTTTTCATGACCCTCTATACTATTGTTCATGGCTTCTTTGCTTGTGTCAACCAGGTTCTTGAGGTTTTTCTTTATCTCCACCATAGACTATTCCACCTTTTCAATTCTTTGTTCATGATTGAATTTCATCACCTTGACATCCTGGGAGAGCTTTTGGGTCATAATCATGAGTTTCTCATATTTGCTAGGTTCAGGGGAGGCAGTGAAGATATCAATAATCTCTTTAACCCCCACTTTGAGGGTGTCAATTTCTCACTCCATCCACTTCTAGCAGCTCTCTTGGCTTTTGGTAGCTTCCATCACCAGGTTCATCAGCTTACCAGTCCTCTATCTATCATCTTTGGCCATGGTCCCCTATTTTTCCTTGAGGACGTTGATGGGGATGTCCAGTTTAATTTCCTGGTCTGAATTCTTTGGGTCGTAGTGCTTAGCCACAAGGTTCTTCTTTTTGGAAAGGGGTTCGGCCTTGGAAATCAGTTTGTTGGTGGATTTATATTTGTTGGCCGCCCATCTGGGAGGGTTCTTATAGGTAAACATCCTAGGCATGATCATCATCTCCCATTCTTCTGTAGGCTTATAATCAGGGTCATCAAAAGGAATGGCACCCCCACTATCCTCCAAATCCATTTCTAAGTCAGAGACATCTTGGATGTTAGTCTGTTGGCCTTTCTTAGTTAGAGAGGGTACAACTTCAAGGGATTTAGCATACTCCATGATGATCATAATAAGCCCTTCGTGGAGAACAGGGTTGTTTGGATTCTCCAAATATTTTTCCAAACTATTTTCAAGAGAGGAGGCCAGATAGAAAGGAACATAGATGATTTTACCATGCCTAAAATGATTCAAAATGGTAAAATGATAGGAAAAGATGTTGGCATATCTGCCATCGAGCATAATATACCTCATGATGAACTCGGCCATGAGAGGACCTTGATGTTGAAAGATGGTTAAACCTTGGTAGTTCTGGTCTCTTCTCCAATGAAAGAGCCTTTGGACTAGGAAAAATAGTGGGGCTTCTCATGCCTTGGGCCTACAACAAAATCCTTAAAAAAAGGGCCTCTAGAGAAACATTTGAGGATTAGGCATAAGATAGACTAGGCGAAAGTGAAGTTAATTAGAGATACATTGATAGAACCCAGGTGAGTCAAAACCATTGACTCCCATTTCTCCCAATCTCACAAATGATTGTTTATCTTGGAATGTGAGGGATATAATTAACATCCATAGGAAAAAGGTTGTTCATGATCTGGTTGATACCCATTTTCTCGACATTGTCTTTATTCAAAAAATAAAATTGACAGTGGATAGTATGTTAAATAGAGCTCCTAGAATTTGGTCTCATGGTTCTCATTAGTATATTGGAGCCCATGGTAGTTTAGGTGGAGTGTCTTGTTTTTAGGATCCAAGGAATATTGTCCCTCTCTGGTGGATTTTAAGTCACTCTTCTATCTCTATGGTTTCCAAGGAATATTGTCCCTCTCTAGTGGATTTCAAGTCACTCTTCTATCTCTATGGTTGCCTCTAGTTTGGATTCAGGTGAAATCCAATTTTTTACTATTTTTTATGCTCCTTCTGTTTTATTAGGAAAATGTCATCTATGGGATCACATTAGATATTCTTTATCTCTGGTGCCCTTTCTCACTTGAATTATGGCTAGTGACTTTAATATAGCTTGCAGCCTGGAGGAAAAAAGAGGGGGCTTAGTTAGGTTTGATCCTTCTGCTAAAGTGCTAATACTGATCTCTTGAATGTTAATGATGTGGAGCCGAATAATGACATCTTTACTTGGAGAAATAAAAGAAGTGGAGTAGATGTCATTTCAAAGAGGCTTGATATATTTCTTGTCTCTTGCTATTAGATTGGCGACATATGGACTTAGAGCTTGGAGATCTTGGACTCGAGAGGATCGAATCATTGGTCTATCAATATTGCAATGAGTTCTTTTAGAGTATCAATGAACCCTTTGTTTAAGTTTCAATTTACATGGTTGTGGGATATTTCTCTCTAGAAATTAATGATTAATTGGTGGTCTAAAGGGAAGCTTGTCTATAGAAGGGCTACATATTCATTCATCAAAATATTGCAATATGTGAAATATAAGCTCAAGAGGAGGAATAAGAAATTATTTAGCAACCTTCACTTCAACTTGATAGTATCACACACTTTATCTAAGGTTAGGGAATTACCTTGTATTTGAGTAGAGATCTAAAACTTTGGCTATTAAGGATTAAAGAAAGAGATAGGAATACACATTTTTTTCATAATTCTATCAAGGCTAGAATAAATGGCAATCTCACTACCTCTCTTATGTCCAACTTTATCAATTGGCCTTTGAGGATATCAAAATGGTGGGTGTTCATTTGTGGTGAAATATTGCTAATAGGATTCAAGAGAATATTTCAATGATAGTTGATTTTAGTGATTTGGCTATAATAAATAATTTGAAGCTAGTTGGTAATGGTTTGGATTTCTCTATTGGTAGAAAATTGAAGTAATCCAGATAGAAAGTTCATAGAGAGGGGTGATTTCAACAAAATGTTATCTTTCTATGACAATGGATCCTAGTAATTTGGCTATTATAAATAATTTGAATCTGGTTGGAAATGGTTTGGGTTTCTTTATTGGTAGAAGATTGAGGCAAACCAAATAGAAAGTTCATAGAGAGGGGAGATGACTTCCTCCTCTTGAGGGAGTGTTGAAAGTTAATACTAGTGGCTCCTCCAAGGGGAATCTGGGACATATGGGTATTGGTGGTATTCCTAGGGGTAGTGATGGAGGTATTGTGTTCCTTTTCTCTATTTATAAGACGCAACATTCTAATAATCTTATGGATGATTTGGCCATTCTTCATACAATAGAAAGAGGGTATTCCCTTGGTTGGAAGAGGATTATTTGTGAACATAATTATTAGATTGTGGTGGATGTGCTGAATGAGAAAATATTAGGGCTAGAGCTAATTGGCATTTAGCCTTGGTGGCAAAGCATATTCTAAATTTTTGTTCTTCTTTGGATCATATTTCTTTCTATCATATTCATTGTGAATGTAATATTGTGGTAGATTGTCTGGATAAATGGGCTTGGATTGTATTTATTTAAAACCTTGATAGGTGGAATGTAGATGATTGGGGGCTTTTATCCCTAGAGTACTTGGAGCCAAGTAGGAGCAGTTAATTATGGAGGACAAGATTGTATAGTTGTTCTTTCTATGGGGTTCATTTTGGAACTTCTTGTTGTTGTTGGTAAGATGACCTTGGTTTGACATTTGGCCTTTTGCTTTGTTCTGAATAAATTTTTACCCTTCTTTTTCAAAAAATAAAATAAAATAACGGCCTAGTGGTTTGAGATGAGGATTTTTTTTGGGTCTTATAGAGAAGGGTTGTAACAGCCTAGTGGTTTGACTTTGATCCGAGGGACACGTGTTGGAGAAGTAGAAAATATCGCAAGTGAATTTCCTTAGTTTTTGTATAGTTGTACAAAATACTTGGAAAGTTTTGTGGATGCAAAACGTGTTGAGATAGGTAGGAATCTTGTATGCAATGATGTCATCATACACATTTAGTTGCTGCTCCAACAATCTTGGAAATCCTCTTCTTAAGAACATTTCCTGAAATTGATTTCTCCTTCATTACAAACATTTGTAGACATTTGATCCTATTCATTCATTAATTAAAAATTGGAATATGATTGAATATAATTTGCATTTAATAATGTGATCAGAAAAAAATTAGAAATATTTTTTATATATTTTTTTCAGTTTTTCTATATGTTAGTAATTGTCAATTTTGAAGGCCTTCGGTGCATTTTCAGCCCTTGAAAGTTTGGCCTCTCCATTAGAACATTGTTGTTGGTAGATTTTTGTAGGACTTTGCTCCTAACTCTTGGAGACCTTTCCAACGAGTTAAATGGCTCGTAATTTTGAGTCCCGAGCAGAAAGTTATGCCTAGTTAAAGTTAGGATAAAATTTCATATAGTTTTTTGAAATTTTCATAGTTTTTAGATTTTATTATGTAATAAACAAATGTGACTGTTGAGATTCAATTCTCAAGGGGTTTTTGTGACCCTTGGAATCTCATGAACTTCTATATGTTGGGTTTTTGAATGGAATAGATTACTTTTTGGCTTGCTTCAATTTTGTACTATCTTGTTCATCCACAATACCACAGGTTCTCACTTAGGTGTTGTCATCCGAATCCATAATTCAGATAAGTGGTATTAGAGAAAGTTCACTCTTGTATGTCATATCAAACTCAATCAAAATATCAAAGATTGGGGTTAGAAACAAGATCGCAGATGGCTAAGTTGCAGACCGACGATGACATTAAAGTGTTGGTTGCAGATGCATTAACAAAACAATGAGAAGAAAAGATGGATCAGTTCAAGTAGATGCTGAAAAGTCATGGGTCACCTACAAACTCACCATTCACAGGGTATACACCATTCAAGGTGCAAGTGTATTTTGATATACCCACCTTTCAAGGAAAGATTGATGCAGATGTCATTGATGACTGGGTTTCAAAACTGGAAAGGTATTTCTCTGTCAACCAGTTCTCAGATGAAGAGAAAATAACTTTCACTCTTCTCAAAGCTAAAAATCATGTGAAAGATTCATGGGAAGTGAAGTTAGCAACCAAGGCAGCAGAAACGGGAACTACTTTCATCTTTGATCAAAAAACCACATGGGGAGAGTTCATGGAGCGCATAAAGGAAGAATATTTTCCTGTAGATACATATGAACAGAAATATATGCAGTGGCAATTGCTTCAAAAGAAAAAAGACCAAACTATTCAAAAATATAGTAATTTGTTTCATGCTTTAACAACAAAAATTGGCATCAAAGATTGTGAGAAGCACCGGCTTTTAAAATATCAGAGTGGACTCCATAGGTATATTCAAACCGAAATGGAATTCCTGAACACATAAACTTTACCTAGTGCATATAAATTTGCTACAAAAATTGAGGAGAAATTCAAATAGAAAGGAAGGAGGGATAACTTCACAAATAATAGATGGAAGAGTGAAGGTAGCAAAACTATGTGGAAACAAACCTCCAAGGAATCTTCTCGCAGTTCACCAAAGAAAAAGGCATGGGGTATGAAGAAGACACAAGAGAACAATATGTGGTGTGAATTTCATAAGAGTCCCTCTCACAACACAAAATATTGCAGAACCATAAAAAGTTTAATGGTGGAGACAAACAAGGACAAGGAAAAACCTCAGGTGGCACAATCTTGACCAAAAGAAAGTCATGAACGGGTCATTGAGGCTGATCCATATGCAATGGTAGCTACTACGAAGGTATTGCCCCGGGAGGATGAGGAGAGATTACTTCACTCACAGATGTGGGTCAGAGGAAAAGCCCTGCACTTTATTGTTGGCAGTGGAATTCAAAAGAACCTAATATCAGCAGAGACCATGAAAAGATTGAATTTGAAAACAATAGCACATCTGCAACCCTATTCTATGGGGTGGGTAAGTCAAGGGAGAGATATCCAAGTGCACCAGCAGTGTCACATTTCCTACTCTATAAAGCCTTTCAAAGATGAAGTAATCTGTGACGTGGCTCCTTTAGATGTTTGTGATGTTTTTTTGGGACAACCATATATGTACCAGTGTGATGGTATCTATGAATCCAGTCCTCGTAGCGTGACAATCAGATTAGGTGAGCAGAAATACCAAATACCAGAGGTAAGCCCTGTGTACACTACCTCTTTGATTAGTGCTAAGCAATGTAGAAGGTTGGTTGCCAAAATAGGAACATTCATATTAATAATGATTCATTCTAAAGAAGAAAGGAAGTCTGTATATAATTCCAATACCATCACAAACACCACAATGCAACATAAAAGATCAATGGACCAAATTTTCATAAAATATGAGAATTTGTTTAAGTTGCCAACTGGGGTACCTACACATTGCCAAGTAAGACATAGTATTTATTTGATACCAGGAACTCCATTGCCTAATGAACCAGTCTATCATAGATCAGTATTAGAAAATGATGAATTTAAGAGGAAAATACAAGAATTGATTGAGAAAGGACATATTCGTCCAAGCACATCACCGTGTGGCAGTCCCATTGTTCTGGCAAAGAAAAAGGATGGAACTTATAGACTTTGTATTGACTATAGAGCCTTGAAAAAGATTTCAGTCAAAAATAGGTATCCACTTCCCCGGATAGACAACCTCTTGGACCACCCTAGACGGGCCCGATTCTTCACAAAAAATAATTTGAAATCGGGATACCATCAAGTACCAATTGGCTCAGCTGATGTGTGGAAGACATCTTTCAAATCTAAAGAGGGATTGTTTCAGTGGCTAGTGATGCCTTTCGGTCTAACAAACACCCCAATGACATTCATGAGAATGATGAATGATGTACTTAGGCCATTCACTGATTCTTTCATGGTGGTATATTTGGATGACATACTCGTCTTCAACAAAACTTGGGATGAACATTTGCAACATGTGAAAACATTTTTCTCAACTTTACAAGATCATGGGCTTTATACAAACAAAGAAAAGTGCTCCTTTAGTATGCAAAGTATCAGATACTTGGGATATGTTATTTACAATGAGGGTGTCCATGTTGACCCAGAGAAGATACACGTAATCAAGGTCTAGCCATCTCCTAGAAATCTCACAGAGTTACGAAGTTTCCTTGGATTGGCAAAATTTTATCGCAAATTTGTGTTGGGATTTTCCCATTTGTCTTGGCCTCTAAATCAGTGATTGTGGGGAGGAACGCATGCAAATTTAAATGGATAGGTTCTCAACAGAAAGCATTCGAGGAGTTAAAATGAAGATTATGTTTTGCACCAGTTTTATCTCTTCTCGACCTGCAATAGTCATTTTAAATACAAACTGATGCATCAAAATATGCATTGGGAGCTGTCCTTATGCAACATGGTCACCTAGTTGCATATCATAGTCAGAATTTTTCTGATACACTACATTAGTATGCCACTTACGACAAGGAATTGTATGCTATTGTTCAACCCTGTAAGCAGTGGAAACGTTATATTTTGGGTAAGGAGACAGTCATCCACACATATCACAAACCTATTCAATTCTTGCAAACACAAGGGAAGTTGCAGAATGATCGACACCAATGATGGTAAGCCTATCTACAACAATTTCATCTCAATATTCACCAAAAGAAGGGAAGCACTAACAAAGTAGTAGACTGTTTGAGCAGGCCTCTGATTGCAGCTATCAATATGCTATTGGACTCATGTGGTCATCAAATTGAAGGTTGGGCTTGCTTGTATAAGAATGATGTTGAATTTTCAGATGTTTATAATCAATTGGTGAAGGGACATCAAGTGAATGATTTCTATTTGCAGGATGAAATGCTTTGTCACATTGGCCAAATCTGTGTGCCCAATGCAGAACGCAAAAAGATGATATGGGAGGCTTACTATAGTAAGGTTGCTGGTCACTTTGGCATAGGTAAGACTATTGCTATACTTCAAAGGTATTTTTATTAACCAAAGTTGAGAAATTATGTCATTTCATATATTCAATCTTGTACTGCATGTGCTATTACTAAGCCTGCCAATCATAAATATGGATTGTATTCACAACTTCATGTTCCTGAAAAACCTTTGCATTCAGTTTCTATGGACTTCATGTATGGCCTTCCTACCACCAAAAGAGGCCATGATTGTGTGTATCTTATGGTAGATAGGTTCTAAAAAATGGCAGTAATAGTGGCTTGTACAAAAACAATTTCTGCAGAGGATACTGCAAAGCTTGTCTTTGAACACATTTGGGTTCATTTTGGTTTGCCGAATACCATCATTTCAGATAGGGACAACAGGTTTCTTAGTAATTTCTGGTCCATATTATGGGAAAATATGGACACAAAATTAACAAAGTCTACTACTTTCCATCCTCAAACAGATGGCCAAATAGAGGTAGTGAACTGGATGATCATTCACATCCTACGTATGTATCACTCAAAATATCCCTCCACATGGTATGGAAGTCTTCCATACGTTCAATATAGCTACAATAGGGCAATCCAAAGTTCCACTGGTCAGAGTCCATTTGAGGTCTGTCTTGGTTATCAACCACTTTCACCCATGGATGTTGCCATACCACTTATTCAACCTGATCTACTTCCACATGTTGGTAAGGAGGAAGATAAGGCATCCCAGTTCATTGATAGAATTCATCATCTGCAACAACAAGTCTATGAAATATTGGATCATAACAATAAGAAATATAAGGAGAGACATGATGGGCATCGTACTCCTCATAATTTTCAAGTTGGGGACAAGGTGTGGCTGCATATTCAGAAGGAACGATTGTAGGGTGCCAATAGGAAGCTTCACTCTCTACGTTATGGACCATACACAATCATCAAGCAAGTTGGTGATAATGCTTTTGAGCTTAATTTACCCCCATTTTTGGGTCTTCATCTAGTCTTCAATGTGGAACTCTTGAAGCCATATTTTCCTCCACTATTAGATGTTGTAGATGTGGCAAAAACAATTTCCACTACAGAATTGAATCTAGGTGCAACTTCTCCATTCCAATGTGATTAGATTGTGGATACCATGGTGAAAACACTCAAACAACAACAAATCTATCTATACAAAGTGGTTTGAGTAGGGCAGATCGCTCAACAAGGAAAGTGGTTTACCAAGGAGTAGCTTCAGCTCTGTTTCCCTCATCTCATTCAGAGTGTTGATGTAATGGAGCCCATTTCTCTTCAAGGAGGGAGTAATGATCAGAAGAAAATTTGAAATATTTTTTATATATTTTTTTTCAATTTTTCTATATGTTAGTAATTATCAATTTTGAAGGCCTTCGGGGCATTTACAACCCTTGAAAGTTTGGCCTATCCTTAAGAATGTCTCCATAGGCAGGTTCTTGTAGGACTTTTCTCCTAACTCTTGGAGATCTTTCCAACGAGTTAAATGGCTCATTATTTCGAGTCCCGAGAAGAAAGTTATCCATAGTTAAAGTTGGATAAAATTTCATATAGTTTTTTGAAATTTTTGTAGCTTTTTAGATTTTTTTATGTAATAAACAAATGTGGCTATTGCGATTTGATTCTCAAGGGGTTTTTGTGACCCTTGGAATCTCATGAACTTCTATATGTTGGATTTTCTAATGGAATAGATTACTTTTTGGCTTGCTTCAATTCTGTGCTATCTTGTTCATCCACAATACCGTAGGTTCTCACTTAGGTGTTGTAGTCCAAATCCATAATTCAGATCAATGCTATTAGAGTAAGTTCACTCCCATATGTCATATCATACATGATCAAAATATCAAAGATTAGGGTTGGTAACAAGGAATGCTTCAAACTACCTTACTTTGAGACACACAAGATCGCAGATGGCTAAGTTGCAGTTCAACAATGACATTAAAGTGTTGGTTACAGATGCATTAACAAAACAACGAGAAGAAATGATGGAGCAGTTCAAGCAGATGCTGGAAAGTCGTGGGTCACCTACAAACCCACCATTCACAGGGTATACACCATTCAAGGTGCAAGTGAATTTTGATATACCCACCTTTCAAGGAAAGATTGATGCAAATGCCATTGATGACTGGGTTTCAAAACTGGAAAGGTATTTCTCTGTCAACTAGTTCTTAGATGAAGAGAAAATAAGGTTCACTCTTCTCAAAGCTGAAAATCATGTGAAGGATTCTTGGAAGTTAGCAACCAAGGCAGCACAAACGGGCACTACGTTCATCTTTGATCAAAAACCAACATGGGGAGAGTTGAAGGAGCACATAAAGGAAAAATATTTTCTTGTAGATACATATGAATAGAAATCTATGCAGTTGCAATTGCTTCAACAAAAAAAACACCAAACCATTCAAGAATATACTAATCTGTTTCATGCTTTAACAACAAAACTTGGCATCAAAGATTGTGAGAAGCACCAAGTTTCAAAATATCAGAGTGGACGAGCCATAGGTATATTCAAACCAAAATGGAATTCCTGAACATAGAAACTTTACCTAGTGCATATAAATTTTCTATAAAAATTGAGGAGAACTTCAAATAGAAAGGAAGGAGGGATAACTTCGCAAATAACAAATGGAAGAGTGAAGGTAGAAAAACTACGTGGAAACAAACCTCCAAGGAATCTTCTCCCAATTCACCAATGAAAAAGGCATGGGGTATGAAGAAGACACAAGAGAACAATATGTGGTGTGAATTTCCTATGAGTCCCTCTCACAACACAAAAGATTGTAGAACCATAAAAAATTTAATGATGGAGACACATGAGGAGAAGGAAGAACCTCAGGTGGCAGAATCTTGCCCAAAAGAAAGTCATGAATAGGTCATTGAGGCTGATCCATATGCAACGGTAGCTACTATGAAGGTATTGCCCTGGGAGGATGAGGAGAGATTGATTCACTCACAGATGTGGGTTAGAGGAAAAGCCTTGCACTTTATTGTTGATAGTGGAAGTCAAAAGAACTGAATACTAGTAGAGACCTTGAAAAGATTGAAGTTGAAAACAACAATACATCCGCAACCTTATTCTATGGGATAGGTAAGTCAAGGGAGAGATATCCAAGTGCACCAGTAGTGTCACATTTCCTACTCTGTAAAGCCTTTCAAATATGAAGTAATCTATGATGTGGCTCCATTAGATGTTTGTGATATTTTGTTGGGACAACCATATATGTACCAGCGCCATGGTATCTATGAATACCGAATATATTTTGTTGGGACAACCATATATGTACCAGCAGCGTCACAATCACATTACATGAGCAGAAATACCGAATACCAGAGGTAAGCCCTGCATACACTACCTCTTTGATTAGTGCTAAGCAATGTAGGAGGTTGGTTGCCAAAAAGGGAACATTCATATTATTAATGATTCATTCTGAATAAGAAATAAAGTCTGTATATAATTCCAATACCATCACAAACACCACAACACAACAGAAAAGATCAATGGACCAAATTTTGATAAAATATGAGAATTTGTTTAAGTTGCCAACTAGGGTACCTACACACTGCCAAGTAAGACACACTATTGATTTGATACCAGGAACTCCATTGCCTAATGAACCAGTCTATCATAGATCAATATTAGAAAATGATGAAATGAAGAGGCAAATACAATAATTGATTGAGAAAGGACATATTAGTCCAAGCGCATCACCCTGTGGCAGTCCCATTGTTCTGGCAAAGAAAAAGGATGGAACTTGGAGACTTTGTATTGACTATAGGGCCTTGAAAAAAATATTAGTCAAAAATAGGTATCCACTTCCCTAGATAGATGACCTCTTGGACCAACTTAGAGGGGCCTGATTCTTCACAAAAATTGATTTGAAATCGGGATACCATCAAGTACCAATTGACTCAGGTGATGTGTGGATGACATCTTTCAAATCTAAAGAGGGATTGTTTGAGTGGCTAGTGATGCCTTTCTGTCTAACAAACGCCCCAGCGACATTCATGAGAATGATGGATGATGTACTCAGACCATTCACTGATTCTTTTGTGGTGGTATATTTGGATTACATACTCATCTTCAGCAAAACTTGGGATGAGCATTTGCAACATGTGGAAAAAATTCTCTCAACTTTACAAGATCATGGGCTTTATGCAAACAAAGAAAAGTGCTCCTTTGGTATGTAGAGTACTAGATACTTGGGATATGTTATTGATAGTGAGGGTGTCTATGTTGACTCGGAGAAGATACCAGTAATCAAGGACTAGCCATCTCCTAGAAATCTCACAGAGTTACAAAGTTTCCTTAGATTGACAAATTTTTATCATAGATTTGTATTGGGATCTTCCCATTTATCTTGTCCTCTAAATCAGTGATTGTGGGGAGGAACACAGACAAAGTTTAAATGGATAGGTTCTCAACAGGAAGCATTCAAGGAGTTAAAATGAAGGTTATGTTCTGCATGAGTTTTATCTCTTCCTGACCTACAACAGTCATTTGAAATACAAATTGATGCATCAACATATGCCTTGGGAGATGTCCTTATGCAACATGGTCACCCAGTTGCATATCATAGTTAGAATTTTTCTGATACAGTGCATTGGTATGCCACTTATGACAAGGAACTGTATGCTATTGTTCAAGAGTGTAAGCAGTGGAAACATTATATTTTGGGTAAGGAGACAGTCATCCACACAAATCAAAAACCTATTCAATTCCTACAAACACAAGGGAAGTTGCAGAATGGTCGACACCAACGATGGTTAGCCTATCTACAACAATTTCATCTCAATATTTGGCACAAGAGGGGAAGCACTAACAAAGTAGCAGACTGTTTGAGCAGGCCTTCGATTGCAGCTATCAGTATGGTATGGACTCATGTGGTCATCAAACTAAAGCCTAGGCTTGCTTGTATGAGAATGATGTTGAATTTGCAGATGTTTATAATCAATTGGTGAAGGGACATCAAGTGGATGATTTCTATTTGCAGGATGGAATTGTTTGTCACCTTGGCCAAATCTGTGTGCCCAATGTAGAACACAAAAAACTGATATGGGAGGCTTACTATAGTAAGGTTGCTGGTCACTTTGGCATAGGTAAGACTATTGCTATACTTCAGAGGTATTTTTATTGGCCAAAGTTGAGAAATGATGTCATTTCATATATTCAAGCTTGTATAGCATGTACTATTGCTATCTTTGATTTACTTTAATTGTGATTCCTCTACATATAGTTTTTATCTTAGCAAGGCATTGTTACAATTTGTCATTGACTTGTTACACATTAAAAAGAGAAATGGTCTTAGCTCCTAATTGAATTTTCCTTTAAAAAAACACATAATCTATCTACGTTGTTTTGCTTCAAGAGCTGCAATTTTGTTTAACAATCTTTGGTAATACTTGAATATAGAAATAAATTATAAAATACATATTATGTATTAATACAACTTTCATCTATAGAAAATGTAACAAGACAGTAATTGAAATAAAGCCTCTTCCTTATCAACATATCACTATGATTGATTTAGGAACATGCATGTCAAATGAATGATAGACATGTAAAATTGATAAAGGAAATAAAAAAGGCTGCATGATTTAAAATTTATGTGCTATCTTGTTATCTCACTAGCTCTTATGAGTAGGTCACCACACCTTAGCTATAAACTCATCTGTGACCTACATCTGAAGGAGAAATGTATAATTTTCTATCATTAAGATAAATAAACAATTGATAAAAAATTGTTGTAGGCCTTGACCTTCCATGTCGCCGCCCTCTACTTGGTTTTTGCTATAAATAGATAAAATGCCTTAGCAAGAAACTAAGTTACCCATAAATAAACAAATAAATAAATTACATACAAAAAAAAAAAGAATATGTATATGTAGTAGTTTTATCTAATTATCTCTTAATCCCCTTGAATAAAACATCTTCCTCACTAACATAGTCTATACAACTATAAGGATCTCCACATTAAATATTTACATATTTCACATGATACACAAAATAAGCTTAACTCAATGACACGTGTTCAAAATACAAGATCCAATTCATGATATTTACATATGAGTGTTTATAAAAATAAGCCATTACAAGGTAGAATATAAGGATACATAATCCTTTACAAGAGACCTAAGGTCAATTAGGTATTCAATACATATTAATAGAGCATGCAGATCTTTCTAATTGGAAGACTTAGGATCTGTCTCCCTAAATTATACCATGGGTTAGAAAATTGTCGGAGTGCATTTCACCCCTACCATAGAGTATTAACACTTCCTCAAAATATTTCATGATATGAAAGATACCCAACCCAACATGAGGTAGACTAGCAAGAGTAATGGAATCGTGTGGTATTCTAATGCAACATAATTACTTTATTAATTGAGGAAATGCAATGTTGTGATTCCATCTTGCTCACAAGGAAAACATAGTATCTTATCATGATTTTTAATCATATAACATAGAAACCACTGCAAATAATTAAAAATAAACAAATCTAAGCATATAAATAATTATCAGGTAATCACATCATCATTGTGCGAATCTACTTGAAGGTCTAGCAAGGTCAATAGATTTTCCCTCTGTGCAATCATGCCTCTTCCATCATGGGTTGCTCACCTTCTTTCTCCAATTATCCAATGATTGGCTGCTGAAATGTAGAGATAAAAGGCAATAACACTTGCAATATTATTTAGTAATTTTTCCCATTTACATAGTTTTATGTTCTTAGTTTTTTAGTTTTATTTGAAATGATTATATAGTAAAAACTTTTTTAGTCTTTTAGTTTTAATTTTTTGTTTTATTTTCAATAATACAAGTTTTCTAATATCTGAATGTAACTAAGACTTCTATATAATGAGGCAACTGTAATTCATTATCTATTAGTTAGTCTGATCCTCGATGAGTTGATCAAGAAACTCTTGTAATCTCTTGAATCAATAGAATAATTTATTTGTGTTTCAATTTTATATTTTTTTCAAAAATGTATTCCCTACACCTTATCTAAACATGCTTCTATATGAAAGATTTAGTTCTTGAATGCTATCCCAAGAATGAACAACATGATGTGTATCGATTTTTAGACATATAGAAAAAATTAAAACATGGTGCAACCCATTTGTTGTAGCTCCCTTCTAAAAAAAATGTTATTCCTTTTGTTAAAATAGCTTATTGGCCACCTCTATTTAGGGAGCATTATAGTATTTTAAATGACAACTATTACTGTAGATCAAATCTCATGCACTTGGCCACATGGTATGACCATTACAATATTTTTGATAATATTTTTGGTTCTACCAACCTCTCTTAACATGGTTCGATAGTTGAAGTTATGACAATGATTCTCTTTGTTTTTCTTCGTTGGATTTGAAATGTACTATTTGTTTTTAAGTGTTTGTGATTTCATAATAAAATTATAGTTGTCATTCTTTATGGAAGATTTTTCCATTTTGAATTTCAAAACCAAGGCAATCATTTCAATATATATTAATGTTTAATTATGTTGAGAAGAGTATTACATGAATGAATTAAGAACCTTCATGAATAAAAATCTATGTGATTTAAATTGATGCATGTCTATTTTTTATAGATAGATAATTTTAGTCATTTATTTAATTTAAATTATTTTTTTAATTTTCAAATTGTATTATATTAAAAAGCATAAGAATAATATGGATAAAGACATCCTTCTAAAAATTACAGTTTTCTTTAAAATATTAAATAATAAATTATCATTCAATGGATAAGAATATCCTTCTTAGAAATCAATGTAATTAAAGTAAGTTTCTAAATTCACATTTACAAACTATTTATGATAATTTTAAAAAAATATTTAAAAAATAAAAAAATTATTTATATCTTTAAAAAATTGAATTAGTAATATTTTATAATAAATATTATAAAGTGATATATATTAGTATTATATTATTTAAATGGAATAATGAGAAATTAAATGATTATATTATACTATATTATGTTGTTGGTATTTTGATGATGTTTAGTTGTGATTCTCATTGATGGACACACACTTATTTGTTATATGAGTTATTCTCAACCAGTACTATGTGGTGTATTGTTCAAACCAGTATTATATGCCATTGAATGCATAGTCTTTGTTTGTTGAAGTCTTCGGTGTTTGCAGAAGGAGCTTATTGGTCAAAGCATGACTGGGGATTTCAAGAGGTACGAGGACCCCAAGCAGCTCCCAATCTTTTTTGATATTGGAACACTATGTTAGAGTTTACCAGTCTTTGTTTGTAAAACTAGTAATCAGTATACTGTGTTTTGTTAACTGACAAACTTGTAAAGTGTGATGAGTTATCATCCACCGACACCGTTCTGGTGATTTTGTGTCATGTTACAAATTGTGTCTAGATGCACTATACCTAGGAAATTGTAGTCTAATCTTCATTGGATCGACATGAAATCAGATTCCTATATGAGGACATGATGTCTAGGGTTTATGTGATATGAGTGTGAAGTGTTGCATAAGAAGATTAGGTTTTTGCAAGAAGGTATCTTATGACAGAGATTGAAAGTGCTAAGGATAGAAGACTGAAGTAATGTTGCAATGCATTAACATATTGATATCAAGGATCTAACTAAGCATTTTGTGCTACTTTATAATCACTTACTTGTTGATTACTAATCTCTTCGACAAGTCTAAAACCCTTAACCGGGTAGGCTTAGTTAAACTTGTTCAAAATCCTTTAACAAGGTGGTTCATAGTTGTGAATCTAAAATCCTTTAACAGGACTTATCTCCTAACAGAGATCAAGATTCCTAACAAGATCTGTTCTGGTGAAGAACATTGTAAGGCCTTAACTGGTCTGACCTTAACTGGCCTGGTTGTTATTCTGTAGATAGTAGACTTGTGAGTTTTACTCACCGTGGTTTTTCCCATTTGAATTTCCACGTCAAAATATCTTATGTTATGGTGATTGTGTTATTGTGGGGGAATGCTTTATTTGGTATTTGTCTTTTTTGTGTATTAACCAGTTTACTGTTTAAAAGGCTATACTAGTCTGTAGTAAATTTGCTTAAGTGTTTGGTAAGTTTTTTGGTATACTAATTCACCCCCCCTCTTAGTAATCATCAATTGGTATGAGAGCCAACCTTTCTTTAAGTCTAACCACTTGAAAAGAGATATGGGGGAATATGGCATGGGGGAACTCACTCACCATCTAGTTGAATCTAAGAAAGCCTATGATGAACTTAAGGTCAAGTATAAAGCCTCTTTAGCAAAATAAAGAGAACTTGCTGAGCAAATGCTGGAAATTACTGAAAACAACTCTTCTAATGAAGCAGACATGGATACCCTAGTTGAATAAGTGGAGAAACTGAATGAGTCCAAAAATTACCTGAGGGAGCTGGAAGGACTGACCATTAGGATGAGACAAGAACTGGAAAACCGAAGAAAAGCTGAAGATCTAGTGAAGGACACGGAGCATGAGATCTCTAAATTGAAACAAGAAATTGGTACCATTACCCATTATCTGCAAGAGGGTAAGGAAGAGAAATAAGAAATGCAAGAAAAACTAAATGCAGCCATTTCTCAGAATGAAACCCTAATGAAGACCAATGCAGCTCTTTCCAAGGAACTTGCTGAGACGAAGGAGATACTTGCAAAGTTCAACCGGAGTGCTACAAAGTTGGACCAAAAGATCGAATCAATGAATCCATCAAAGGATACCTCTGGACTTGGTTTCTCTACATATGAGGAAGGTGAATCATTTGGAAGCAAGATTGATGCATCAAAAGAGCAACCGATATTTGAGAAAAGCAGCAAAAAAAAAGGTAAACCAAAGTTCAAACCTGTATGCTTTAACTATCATAAGGAAGGACATACTACCAATGTATGTAGGAGAAAGGGTTACAATAATTTCCCTTAGATGCAAAACAATGTCTATGACCACAAGTCTAGAACTAGTAGATTTAATGGTCATTTTTATGCATGCACCAAGTTTGGGCATAAATCTTTTGAGTGTAGGTCGATTATGAACACCTCTGGAGGTTATGCATCAAGATCAAAAGGAGTTGTCCTAGAACCTCTTATGAACTGGAACCCAAACCCATATAGAACCTATGACCATGGGTCAAATGGTTATGGAGCAACGAATGGTTGGAGAGAAACCTCTGTGATCTATCGTGGTAGCAGTCACACTACTGCAACTTGTAGGAGAAAGAATGGAAAGGTGAACACTAGATCATGGAGAGCACTTGGTATGGTATGCTATCATTATAATAAGTTAGGACATATTGCCAGAGCATGCAGACTGAGATAGAATCCATCGAAAGACAAACCGGTCAACCCAGAAGGTAAAGGAAAGGTTGATGTTGAAACTGTATAGGCCGATATGGATAAAATTTGGAAAAAGAAATTTGAAGAGAAGCCACAAGATGCACCAGTTTCCGCACCCAGTTTGGAGACCCCTAAATCGACCAATTGAGCTTTGAAATGCTTAAGGGGGAACATATCAGCAACAATGTTTTGAAGCCCCAGAGTATATCGATAAAATGCTTTTATCAGTATTAGTTACCTGTCAATTGACAAAAGAAATAAAGTGGCAAAAGATAAAATTAGGGTTTGTACACTAATGATGATGCATTTATTATGGCAGGTAGGAGCATGTATAAAGGCGATTCTTGTAGTCATTTTTACTTACCTATTTTCGAAGAAGCATTTTCTAACCTTAGCAGAGCGACAAAAGTGATCAATCTTGCATTCAAAGAAATCCAGAAAGAAATCTTGAGCTAGATCTAGCAGTCATTTCAAGTTATCCAGAGTGGAGGTCAGAGTGGCAAAGCAAGCTTTTGGTGAAGTGTGTTGTGCTCGACATCGGTGAACCCTAGTTCAGAGTGAAAAGGTATTTTTCATCAATTCACTCTTATCATTCAAAATTATTTAGACATGGCTTCTACATCCAAAGTCTCTTCTAGTTCTTCTGCACCTGAGGAGTCATCTGAATCTCTTAGAAAGAAGGTGAAATACAATGCCCTATCTCAAATTCCCACCAGAGTCATTATCAAACGGGATGTTTCTAGTTATATTGATTGTAGACTGGAAGACCTAGGGTCTCTAGTGATTCACTCCCAGCTGAGTTTGTTATGTGGGAAAGATAAGAAGATAAAACTAGAATACTGCGTGATTGAGAAGAAGAAATTCCACAATGCAGTATATTTTCTTGAGGAATTCATAGAAGATCATATAAGAATTATCCTTAGTAGGGTTCACGGTGACAAGATATATCTTGAATGAACCCATGATATTACACTAGAGGCAATCCATGTCGTGACCAGCTTCTACAATATTGGAGAAGTCCATGTTCTTCGTAAGATCACAAAAACCAAAGTGACAGATCTCACAGGTTCTATGAGCAACAAGAGGGAAATGATTGTCAACACCATTGAAGATGACTTGGTGAAGTATGCGTGCATGGTGATCGGATATAGAGTATTCTATGCCAGCAGAATGAATTATGTTCCTACAGCTATGGTGCATGTTGCTTATCGAATGATTAAGGAAGATACATAGTACGACTTGTGTACCTACATGCAAAAACAAATCATGGAGAATTTGAAATCCATCAAAGAGGACAAGACACTAAGGTTCAAATTCGGTCAACTACTTGTTGGGTTGTTTTTCTACTTTCAAGGGTATTTTGTAGGAGTTGGTGATGTTCAATGGTCAAGTGACCTACAGGTTACAAGACAAATCAAGGAGAGTCTGCAAGAAGTGGGATCTACTTATCTAGAGACTCTGAACAGGTATTTTGATGAGTTCAGATTGAAGATGAACCAAAGAACAAGGATATTAGGTGACCTGGTAAAGAAGTATGAAGATGATATATGTTTCACAATCAAATTGGATCATTGCATAATGGAAGAGGTCGAGCCAAGACAAGATAAAGTTGAGCCTACAGGCTATGAAGTGGTGAATGATATACTTACTGGGTATTCCTCTACCCTACTTGCTTCACCGCTTGATCGAAAGAAGAAGAGGACCGGTACCTAATCTAAGAGGGTTAATCCTACTATAGTTCTGAAGCAGAAGAAGAGGAAATTTGTGCCATTGACATCGACACTGATTACATCTGGTGCCAGTCCTAAAGTAACAAATAGGTCACTAGCCAAGAAGAAACCGGAGGCTATTCTGCCAAAGGTATTTGAGAGGAAGAAGAGAACCAAGAACGAAGCACAAGATTCAGTAGACACTAAATCGGAAGAATAAATAAAGAAGGTGAGGCAATCAATTAAGAAGACCAAGCCAACCGGTAATGTACGTACAACCTTGGCATCGGTAAATATATATGTTGCTTCCTACAAGCATATGACACATTTTCACAGGATTATGAAGAACATTAGAAGGAAAATTCTTGATGATCTAAAAGATTATTTTGATGATCTTAGTGATACTGAAAAGCAGGAGGTAGAGCAATAAATTATTAAGTATTTGTGTGATAATGATCAGTCTCCGATTGATATTAAACCTCTTGTTTCTAGTTATTTGTATAATTCTTTGGATAATAAATGGCACATTGTAATTGAAAATTAGCAAGAAATTAGGGAGAAAATTTTTCTCAATATTTTCCAGATGCCTCCAATTCTGAATTGTTTGAGCTTCTTAATTGGTACAAAGGCATCTTTTTCATGAGAAAGAGAAGACTTCAGTTACTTGGAGGTGAAATCCCTGAAGTGGAAAAAGACACTCATCTATAGGCTAAAGAAGATATCAATATGCAAAAGGTATCCAAATCAAATCGACAGGCTAAGCAAGAACTTGACCTATTAAAATCTAAACCAGATGAAACCTTCAATGATAAAGGAGAAAGAATAATTGAGCAAAATGATCTTATTGATGTGGATGCATTAGATGCTGAGAGTACTAAAGTAGAGGAAGTAGAGAAAGAAAGAGCAGATAAGGAGAAAGAGAAGAAGGAGAAAGAGGAGAAAGAAAAAGTGGAGAAGGAGAAAGAGAAGAAGGAGAAAGAGGAGAAAGAAAAAGTGGAGAAGGAGAAAGAGAAGAAGGAGAAAGAGGAGAAAGAGAAATTAGAGAAAGAGAAAGCAGAAAGAGAGAGAGTGGAGAAGGAGAAAATGAAAAAAGAGAAAGCAGAGAAAGAGAGAGTGGAGCAAGAAAAAGTGGAGAAAGAGAAAGTGGAAAAAGTAGAGAAAGAGAAGGCAGAAAAGGAGAAACTGGAGAAGGCAGAGAAGGAGAAAGAGGAAAAAGAAAAGGCTGACAAGGAGGCTAAGGAGAAAGAAGAGTAGGAGAAGAAGAGACAAGAGGAAATCAAATCAAAGGAAGGTGGAAACACTTCTGAGACTCCCAAGGCAACCAGAGATCAATGTCAAGTTAAACAGGTTGATTCCATCGGTCACAATGTATTTACTCTTGCCTATCTCACCAAATCGGTACATGAAAATGAGCTCCTAAGAAGTATTCAACTTGCACAAGAAATATTAGAGGAACTGAGAAGGAAGAAAGAAAAAAATGTTATTCAACTTGCTGTTGATACCGATCTTTTCGGTACTGTTTCCTCATTGGCCCAGTTAAAACTTCTATGCATTGTAGTGGGTGATCAAGTGCAATCCTTGGAAGATGTTGCCTAGGCTACTACAGAGAAAAAGAATGCAAAGGAACTAAAAAATGCATTGGTGAAGCAATTTAATGAAGATAGAGCCACACAAATACATTAGAGAGATGATATCAGTCTGGCCATGGCTGAAGGTAATAAACTTCTGAGAAAAATATGCCAACCCAATCTATTCTATGATGATGCTCTGAAGAAGAAGGGTCAACTCCAATTGGAGTTAAAGAAATATATAGACAAATTCAAAGTGCCCTATGATTCCTTCATAGTGTATGGGTAGATAGTAAAGACTCACCGACAACAGATTGATAGGATTGATTCAAAGATCTGCAAGCGGTCTCAAGATCTATAGAAACTTTTGTTGTTGTTGTTACCTAAGTTGCAGATCCTTCAAAAGTGTTTTTTGAATATGGACGCTATTATTGTTACTCATTAATTGAGTACTATTGATGCCATGGAGGAATTAGCATTCCAGATGAAGACTCAGAGTGAATTTGCTGCCTCACTCCTAGATACCTAGTCTACAGACATGAAGGACTTTTTGAAATACTTTTTATTATTTTTTGAAAATTTTTACTCATTATTGTCATAGACATATACTCTATTTTTATGTTATGCAATATGATTTCAACATGTTTGTACTACTTTGTCATTGTTGGCAAAGGGGGAGTAAATTTGGTTTAAAAATTTTATGGGGAGTGGTATGGAAGTAGTACATGCTTTCAATTTTTGGCAAAGGGAGTAGTGTTTATGCTTAGGGGGGGTAATTTTGATTTTGACATCATTTTTGTTTTTTAAGCACTTAGATGTCAAATTTTCCTAAGTGTTGCCATCAATGCCAAAGGGGGAGATTGTTGGTATTTTGATGACGTTTAGTTGTAATTGTCATTGATGGACACAAACTTATTTGTTAAATGAGGTATTCTCAACCGGTACTATGTGGTGTATTGTTCAAGACGGTATTATATGCCATTGAATGCATAGTATTTGTTTGTTGAAGACTATCAATGTTTGTAGAAGGAGCTTACCAGTCAAAGCATGACCAATGACTCAAGTGTTGGGAAAAATGGTGTCTCAACCTTGCATTTATGCGAGGTTACTATTTATAGTAAGTTTTTATTTGAGCATGAAATGGTGTGAAACTCTCCCTGAAGCTTCTGGTTGGCTAGATAAGCATTCCGGTAAAGTTGCGTCGCAAGGTCACAGCTAGTTTTGAAGATATTAAAGTTTTCATCTTGGAGGGGTGTAATAAAATGTTTAAACTTAATTTTGGGGACTTTAGAGGCTCTGAAATGCCCTAAAAAGTTGCCATAACCGGTGAAGCAGGTTACGAGGTGATATAACACTTCGCGAGCTTTCCGGCGCTTCAAACGGTTCGTCAATCGGACACCCGGTTCTCAAGTTATGGCCTCCGGAAGTTTGTACTCCTGAAATAGGAAAAATAATTTGTATCGGATACATAAATGAGCTGTAAAAGGGAGCAACATGTGTTGATGTGTGCTTTAACATGTCATAGGGCATCTAGAAGGGAGATAAGGTTGGCTACACCTTATTGGGTGGTTTTAGCCCATGGTTTTTTAATACCGTTTGACGGTTTCTTGTATTGTATCTCTTATTTATGAGGTGTGTGAGATAGAGGTTGTGTGTAAGAGTCTGATGGCTATTGAGTTGCCTCTGAATCTCTGATTAGTGGTACTCCTGCGAAGAGCTTGCTCTGCAAGTATTTTGTAATCTGTTTTGATTGCTGAATAAAATATTGAGCTGCTTTTGGAGGGTGGGGTTTTTCTCCCGAAAGGGTTTTTCACACGTAAATCACTGTGTTGTGGTATGAATGCTATTATATCTATTTCTACTTTTCTTTAACTGTTGTAACGATCTGAAAAAGTTTTGCATTACCCTCCTCTCAAGGTTAGTGTAGGAAGTTGTTTCCGCTACTTTACTTCCTTACAAGTGGTATCAGAGCCTGATCACCTTTGGTTTCAATTGTGGGCAGTTGGGTTTTTTGAACTAATCCAGATTTGAGTGGGAGCTTGTGCAGAAGACACTTTTTGATCTTGTTGCAGGAATTTTCAGATGGCGAGTTCGTCAGGGAGAATAGAGGTGGAGAAATTTAATGGAAGTAATTTTGAGATGTGGAAGCTAAAGATGGAAGATCTGCTAATAGATCGAGATCTTTGGGGTGCTGTTGATGCGAATGTCCAAAGACCCTCAGATCCTACTGCAGCAGCTCAGTATGATGTTATGGACCGAAAAGCCAAGGGTCTCATCAGACTGTGCCTGGCAGACTATGTTCTAATCAATGTCCATGAAGAAAACTCTGCAAAGAAGCTATGGACTAAGCTTGGTGAGATGTATCAAGTGAAATCTTTATTAAATCAAATTTTCTTAAGAAAGAAATTGTATTCCTTGAAGATGGAAGAGGGTGGACGAATTGCAGACCACCTAGAAGCATTCAATATGATTGTGGCTCAATTAGTATCCGTCGGTGTTAAGATGGATGAGAAGGAGAAATGTCAGATCTTGCTTTGTTCTTTGCCTGATTCGTGGGATTCTCTTATTATGGCTATCGGTAGTACTTCTGTTGTTTTAAAATCTGAAGACGTGGTGGGTGCCCTACTCGGTGAAGAGATGCGAAGGAAGGTATCCATCAATTCAAAGGAAGCCCTAACCGTTCGTGGAAGACCTAAGGAGAAAGGCAAGAAGAATGAGAAGTGCGGCAAGTCCAAATCCAAAGGGAGATCGAAATCTCCTAGAAAGTCCAAAGTCATTTGCTGGAATTGTGGTAAACCGGGTCACATCCGTAAGGACTGCAAAGAAGAAAAGAAGAAGAAAAAGAAAAAGTTTGATTCTGATTCTGAGTCCGACAAGGAAGATGGCGATGCATTTATTGCGGCTTTGGTGACTCATGCAGGTAATGATGCCTGGCTAATTGACTCAGGTGCATCTTTTCATATGACTTCCAATAGAGATTGGTTTTCTGAATATGAAGGATTTAATGGAGGTAAGGTGTACTTGGGTGATGATTCACAACTAGACATTGTTGGTCGAGGTAAAGTTAGAATCAGGTTTTCTGATGGTAGAATAAAAAAGATTAATGGTGTGCTGCATATCCCTGGATTAAAAGGAAACCTGTTATTTGTGAGCAAACTAATAGATGCAGGTGTGCAGGTAGTCTTTTCTGAAACAGGATGTAAGATGATTAAGGGTGCTATGGTAGTTGCTAGAGGTGTCAGGTTTGGCACTTTGTATAAGCTTGAAGCATACACTGTTAAGTGTAATAGCACTTCTGTAAAAAGTAAATTTGCGGATACTTCACTAGAAGATTTGAAGGTTTCACCTTCAGCAGATAGAAATGGTTTTTTGGTACCTAAGGGTGCTCTTTCGTCTGAAGCAAAGTTACTTGCAGAGAAGACTATGTTATGGCACCAAAGACTTGGCCACATTGGAGAAAAGGGTCTAAGGACCTTGAAAAATAAAAATCTTGTTGAAGGTTTGAATGATTGTAATCTTGACTTTGATTTCTGTGAGCATTGCATTTATGGAAAACAAAACCGCGTTCAGTTTTACTCGAGTTCTCATAAAACTTGTGGTGTTTTGGACCTTATCCATTCTGATGTGTTTGGTCCAGTAGATGTCTCTTCGATTGGAAAATCCACATATTATGTTTCATTTATTGATGATTTTAGTAGAAGGACATGGGTATATTTTCTAAAGAGTAAATCCGAAGTTTTTAGTCGTTTTAAAGAATTTAAAGCAATGGTTGAGTTGCAGACTGGAAAGAAAATAAAATGTTTGAGAACTGATAATGGCGGTGAGTTTTGCTCTAATGATTTTGATAGATTCTGTAAAGACTGTGGAATTAACAGGCATAAGACAACTCCGTATTCTACATAGCAGAATGGAGTTGCAGAAAGAATGAACAGGACACTGATGGAGAAGGCTAGGAGTATGTTGAGTGGTGCTGGTCTCGAACAAAAGTTTTGGGCTGAAGCTGTTGCCACTGCTTGCTACCTAATTAACAGGTCTCCTACATCAGCTCTTGTTGATAAAACGCCTATGGAAGCATGGTCAGGTCACAAGCCTTCATTGAGACATCTTAGAGTTTTTGGTTGCGAGGCATATGCACATGCGCCAAAGGAGAAGTGAACAAAGTTGGAGAACAAGGCTGTGAAATGTATCTTCATCGGGTATAGTTATGGTGTGAAAGGATACATGCTTTGGGACCCTGTTGCACAAAAGGTAATTCACAGTAGAAGTGTTATTTTTAGAGAAATTAAGTCTCCTTCTGTTACACTGCAGCCAGAACAGACTAAAAAGGAAGATGTGATTCAACTTCCTTCTACACCTGAAAGAGTTGAATCAAGACCCCTAGATAGGCAAGAATTTGAGGAGAGCTCGTCTAGCTCTAAATCTTCAGAAGAACAGGAAGAACCTCCAACTCAGCTTGTTCGAAGGTCTACAAGACATAGACAACCACCTAAAAGGTATTCACCTAATGATTGGAGATGTATTTTTGCTTTGAATACTAGTGTGGATGAACCGAAATCTGTAGAAGAGGCATTAGGTATGAATGATGCAGAATCCTGGAAGATTGCTATGGAGGAAGAAATGGCAGCTTTGAAAAAGAATGATACATGGGATCTTGTACCATTGCCTGAAGGACGAAAACCTGTTGGTTGTAAATGGGTGTTCAAGAAAAAGATTGGTTCAGATGGAAGCATTGAGAAGTATAAAGCAAGGTTGGTTGCAAAAGGCTACTCTTAGGTTGAGGGTGTTGATTACGGTGAGATATTTTCTTCTGTTGCAAAAATGACGTCCATTAGATTTTTGCTTTCTATTGCTACTGCTTATGATTTAGAGGTTGAGCAAATGGATTTGAAAACTGCTTTCCTTCATGGTGATTTGGAGGAAGATATTTATATGACACAGCCAGAGCACTATGTGGTGAAAGGCAAAAGTAATTTGGTCTGTAAATTGAAGAAATCTTTGTATGGCCTCAAACAAAGTCCTAGAATGTGGTACCAGAAATTTGATACATATGTGTTGAGTTTGGGATTTGAACGTTCTAAATCAGATCACTGTGTTTATTATAAATCTTATGGCGATCATTTCTTATTCATTGCATTGTATGTTGATGATATGTTATTCATTGGTAAAGGGAAAGGTATGATTTCAGAACTGAAGTCTCAGCTCGCTGCTAAATTTGAAATGAAAGATCTTGGTGTAGCAAAGCACATTCTTGGGATGGAAATTAGAAGAGATAGGGTAAACAGAAAGCTATGGCTAGGCCAGAGTAAGTATGTGAATTCAGTGTTACAGAGGTTCAACATGCAGAATTGTAGACCATTGAGTGTTCCTTTTACAGTTGGAATGAAACTATCTATTTCAGATTGTCCTACATCCCCATTGGAGATGGAAGACATGAGCAGAGTGCCTTACCAGAGTGCGGTTGGAAGCTTGATGTATGCTTTGGTCTGTACTAGACCAGACATTGCCCAAGCAGTGGGAGTACTTTCTAGATATATGTCTAATCCTGGTAGAGTTCATTGGGATGCAGTCAAAAGAGTCTTCAGATATTTGAAGGGTACTTCAGAGTATTCTTTGTGTTATCATGGTAATTCAGTTGGAGACATGACTTCCCTTGATATCCATGGTTATGTGGATTCAGATTGGGCAGGTGATATTGATAGCAGAAGATCCACCAGTGCTTATGTGTTTACTTTGTTTGGTGGTGCAATTAGTTGGATGAGTAAGCGACAGGCTGTGGTTGATTTATCCACTACTGAAGCAGAGTATATGGCAGCTACTCATGCTTGTAAAGAGGCCATTTGGCTTAAGAGACTATGTTCGGATATTGGAATAAAACAAGGAACAGTGACAATTTACTGTGACAGTCAGAGTGCAATTAGCCTAGCTAAGAACCCGACATTTCATGCCCGGACCAAACATATTGATGTTCAGTATCATTTTGTTAGAGATATGGTCGAAGATGGTAGGGTGAAGCTGGTTAAGGTGGAAACTTTGATGAATGTTGCAGATGCTTTAACTAAGGCTATGAGCACAGAGAAGTTCAGATGGTGTTCAGAGTCTATGGGCCTTATGGCCCCTAACAATTGATTTATTGTGTTGACATTCCCTTCCGCTCATGCAAGGTGTTCGACAAGTGGGAGATTTGTTGGGAAAAATGGTGTCTCAACCTTGCATTTATGCGAGGTTACTATTTATAGTAAGTTTTTATTTGAGCACGAAATGGTGCGAAACTCTCCCTGAAGCTTCTCGTTGGCTAGATAAGCATTCCGGTAAAGTTGCGTCGCAAGGTCACAGCTAGTTTTGAAGATATTAAAGTTTTCATCTTGGAGGGGTGCAATAAAATGTTTAAACTTAATTTTGGGGACTTTAGAGGCTCCGAAATGCCCTGAAAAGTTGCCGTAATTGGCGATGCAGGTTACGAAGTGATAGAGCACTTCGCGAGCTTTCCGGCGCTTCAAACGGTTCGTCAATCGGACACCCGATTCTCAAGTTATGGCCTCCGGAAGTTTGTACTCCTGAAATAGGAAAAATAATTTGTATCGGATACATAAATGAGCTGTAAAAGGGAGCAACACGTGTTGATGTGTGCTTTAACATGTCATAGGGCATCTAGAAGGGAGATAAGGTCGGCTACACCTTATTGGGTGGTTTTAGCCCATGGTTTTGTAATACCGTTTGACGGTTTCTTGTATTGTATCTCCTATTTATGAGGTGTGTGAGATAGAGGTTGTGTGTAAGAGTCTAATGGCTATTGAGTTGCCTCTGAATCTCTGATTAGTGGTACTCCTGCGAAGAGCTTGCTCTGCAAGTATTTTGTAATCTGTTTTGATTGCTGAATAAAATATTGAGCTGCTTTTGGAGGGTGGGGTTTTTCTCTCGAAAGGGTTTTTCCCACGTAAATCACTGTGTTGTGGTATGAATGCTATTATATCTATTTCTACTTTTCTTTAACTGTTGTAACGATCTGAAAAAGTTTTGCATTACCCTCCTCTCAAGGTTAGTGTAGGAAGTTGTTTCCACTACTTTACTTCCTTACAAGTGGTATCAGAGCCTGATCACCTTTGGTTTCAATTGTGGGCAGTTGGGTTTTTTGAACTAATCCAGATTTGAGTGGGAGCTTGTGCAGAAGACACTTTTTGATTTTGTTGCAGGAATTTTCAGATGGCGAGTTCGTTAGGGAGAATAGAGGTGGAGAAATTTAATGGAAGTAATTTTGAGATGTGGAAGCTGAAGATGGAAGATCTGCTAATAGATCGAGATCTTTGGGGTGCTGTTGATGCGAATGTCCAAAGACCCTCAGATCCTATTGCAGCAGCTCAGTATGATGTTATGGACCGAAAAGCCA
Organism: Cryptomeria japonica; assembly: GCF_030272615.1. Taxonomy (NCBI): domain Eukaryota; kingdom Viridiplantae; phylum Streptophyta; class Pinopsida; order Cupressales; family Cupressaceae; genus Cryptomeria; species Cryptomeria japonica. The sequence goes on along the minus strand of NC_081406.1, from coordinate 597,140,655 downwards.
AGGGTCTCATCAGACTGTGCCTGGCAGACTCTGTTCTAATCAATGTCCATGAAGAAAACTCTGCAAAGAAGCTATGGACTAAGCTTGGTGAGATGTATCAAGTGAAATCTTTATTAAATCAAATTTTCTTAAGAAAGAAATTGTATTCCTTGAAGATGGAAGAGGGTGGACGAATTGCAGACCACCTAGAAGCATTCAATATGATTGTGGCTCAATTAGTATCCGTCGGTGTTAAGATGGATGAGGAGGAGAAATGTCAGATCTTGCTTTGTTTTTTGCCTGATTCGTGGGATTCTCTTATTATGGCTATCGGTAGTACTTCTGTTGTTTTAAAATCTGAAGACGTGGTGGGTCCCCTACTCGGTGAAGAGATGCGAAGGAAGGTATCCATCAGTTCAAAGGAAGCCCTAACCGTTCGTGGAAGACCTAAGGAGAAAGGCAAGAAGAATGAGAAGCGCGGCAAGTCCAAATCCAAAGGGAGATCGAAATCTCTTGGAAAGTCCAAAGTCATTTGCTGGAATTGCGGTAAACCGGGTCACATCCGTAAGGACTGCAAAGAAGAAAAGAAGAAGAAAAAGAAAAAGTTTGATTCTGATTCTGAGTCTGACAAGGAAGATGGCGATGCATTTATTGCGGCTTTGGCGACTCATGCAGGTAATGATGCCTGGCTAATTGACTCAGGTGCATCTTTTCATATGACTTCCAATAGAGATTGGTTTTCTGAATATGAAGGATTTAATGGAGGTAAGGTGTACTTGGGTGATGATTCACAACTAGACATTGTTGGTCGAGGTAAAGTTAGAATCAGGTTTTCTGATGGTAGAATAAAAAAGATTAATGGTGTGCTGCATATCCCTAGATTAAAACGAAACCTGTTATTTGTGAGCAAACTAATAGATGCAGGTGTGCAGGTAGTCTTTTCTGAAACAGGATGTAAGATGATTAAGGGTGCTATGGTAGTTGCTAGAGGTGTCAGGTTTGGCACTTTGTATAAGCTTGAAGCATACACTGTTGAGTGTAATAGCACTTCTGTAAAAAGTAAATTTGCGGATACTTCACTAGAAGATTTGAAGGTTTCACCTTCAGCAGATGGAAATGGTTTTTGGGTACCTAAGGGTGCTCTTTCGTCTGAAGCAAAGTTACCTGCAGAGAAGACTATGTTATGGCACCAGAGACTTGGCCACATTGGAGAAAAGGGTCTAAGGACCTTGAAAAATAAAAATCTTGTTGAAGGTTTGAATGATTGTAATCTTGACTTTGATTTCTGTGAGCATTGCATTTATGGAAAACAAAACCACGTTCAGTTTTACTCGAGTTCTCATAAAACTTGTGGTGTTTTGGACCTTATCCATTCTGATGTGTTTGGTCCAGTAGATGTCTCTTCGATTGGAAAATCCACATATTATGTTTCATTTATTGATGATTTTAGTAGAAGGACATGGGTATATTTTCTAAAGAGTAAATCCAAAGTTTTTAGTCGTTTTAAAGAATTTAAAGCAATGGTTGAGTTGCAGACTGGAAAGAAAATAAAATGTTTGAGAACTGATAATGGCGGTGAGTTTTGCTCTAATGATTTTGATAGATTCTGTAAAGACTGTGGAATTAACAGGCATAAGACAACTCCGTATTCTCCACGGCAGAATGGAGTTGCAGAAAGAATGAACAGGACATTGATGGAGAAGGCTAGGAGTATGTTGAGTGGTGCTGGTCTCGAACAAAAGTTTTGGGCTGAAGCTGTTGCCACTGCTTGCTACCTAATTAACAGGTCTCCTACATCAGCTCTTGTTGATAAAACGCCTATGGAAGCATGGTCAGGTCACAAGCCTTCATTGAGACATCTTAGAGTTTTTGGTTGCGAGGCATATGCACATGTGCCAAAGGAGAAGCGAACAAAGTTGGAGAACAAGGCTGTGAAATGTATCTTCATCGGGTATAGTTATGGTGTGAAAGGATACAAGCTTTGGGACCCTGTTGCACAAAAGGTAATTCACAGTAGAAGTGTTATTTTTAGAGAAATTAAGTCTCCTTCTGTTACACTGCAGTCAGAACAGACTAAAAAGGAAGATGTGATTCAACTTCCTTCTACACCTGAAAGAGTTGAATCAAGACCCCTAGATAGGCAAGAATTTGAGGAGAGCTCGTCTAGCTCTAAATCTTTAGAAGAAGAGGAAGAACCTCCAACTCAGCTTGTTTGAAGGTCTACAAGACATAGACAACCACCTGAAAGGTATTCACCTGATGATTGGAGATGTATTTTTGCTTTGAATACTAGTGTGGATGAACCGAAATCTGTAGAAGAGGCATTAGGTATGAATGATGCAGAATCCTGGAAGATTACTATGGAGGAAGAAATGGCAGCTTTGAAAAAGAATGATACATGGGATCTTGTACCATTGCCTGAAGGACAAAAACCTGTTGGTTGTAAATGGGTGTTCAAGAAAAAGATTGGTTCAGATGGAAGCATTGAGAAGTATAAAGCAAGGTTGGTTGCAAAAGGCTACTCTCAGGTTGAGGGTGTTGATTACGGTGAGATATTTTCTCCTGTTGCAAAAATGATGTCCATTAGATTTTTGCTTTCTATTGCTACTGCTTATGATTTAGAGGTTGAGCAAATGGATGTGAAAACTGCTTTCCTTCATGGTGATTTGGAGGAAGATATTTATATGACACAGCCAGAGCACTATGTGGTGAAAGACAAAAGTAATTTGGTCTGTAAATTGAAGAAATCTTTGTATGGCCTCAAACAAAGTCCTAGAATGTGGTACCAGAAATTTGATATATATGTGTTGAGTTTGGGATTTGAACATTTTAAATCAGATCACTGTGTTTATTATAAATCTTATGGTGATCATTCCTTATTCATTGCATTGTATGTTGATGATATGTTATTCATTGGTAAAGGGAAAGGTATGATTTCAGAACTGAAGTCTCAGCTCGCTGCTAAATTTGAAATGAAAGATCTTGGTGCAGCAAAGCACATTCTTGGGATGGAAATTAGAAGAGATAGGGTAAACAGAAAGCTATGGCTAGGCCAGAGTAAGTATGTGAATTCAGTGTTACAGAGGTTCAACATGCAGAATTGTAGACCATTGAGTGTTCCTTTTACAGTTGGAATGAAACTATCTATTTCAGATTGTCCTACATCCCCATTGGAGATGGAAGACATGAGCAGAGTGCCTTACCAGAGTGCGGTTGGAAGCTTGATGTATGCTATGGTCTGTACTAGACCAGACATTGCCCAAGCAGTGGGAGTACTTTCTAGATATATGTCTAATCCTGGTAGAGTTCATTAGGATGCAGTCAAAAGAGTCTTCAGATATTTGAAGGGTACTTCAGAGTATTCTTTGTGTTATCATGGTAATTCAGTTGGAGACATGACTTCCCTTGATATCCATGGTTATGTGGATTCAGATTGGACAGGTGATATTGATAGCAGAAGATCCACCATTGCTTATGTGTTTACTTTGTTTGGTGGTGCAATTAGTTGGATGAGTAAGCGACAGGCTGTGGTTGCTTTATCCACTACTGAAGCAGAGTATATGGCAGCTACTCATGCTTGTAAAGAGGCCATTTGGCTTAAGAGACTATGTTCAGATATTGGAATAAAACAAGGAACAGTGACAATTTACTGTGACAGTCAGAGTGCAATTAGCCTAGCTAAGAACCCGACATTTCATGCCCGGACCAAACATATTGATGTTCAGTATCATTTTGTTAGAGATATGATCGAAGATGGTAGGGTGAAGCTGGTTAAGGTAGAAACTTTGATGAATGTTGCAGATGCTTTAACTAAGGCTGTGAGCACAGAGAAGTTCAAATGGTGTTCAGAGTCTATGGGCCTTATGGCCCCTAACAATTGATTCATTGTGTTGACATTCCCTTCCGCTCATGCAAGGTGTTCGACAAGTGGGAGATTTGTTGGGAAAAATGGTGTCTCAACCTTGCATTTATGCGAGGTTACTATTTATAGAATGTTTTTATTTGAGCACAAAATGGTGCGAAACTCTTCCTGAAGCTTCTGGTTGGCTAGATAAGCATTCCGGTAAAGTTGCGTCGCAAGGTCACAGCTAGTTTTGAAGATATTAAAGTTTTCATCTTGGAGGGGTGTAATAAAATGTTTAAACTTAATTTTGGGGACTTTAGAGGCTCCGAAACGCCCTGAAAAGTTGCCGTAACCGGCGAAGCGGGTTACGAGTTGATAGAGCACTTCGCGAGCTTTTCGGCGCTTCAAACGGTTCGTCAATCGGACACCCGGTTCTCAAGTTATGGCCTCCGGAAGTTTGTACTCCTGAAATAAGAAAAATAATTTGTATCGGATACATAAATGAGCTGTAAAAGGGAGCAACACGTGTTGATGTGTGGTTTAACATGTCATAGGGCATCTAGAAGGGAGATAAGGTCGGCTACACCTTATTGGGTGGTTTTAGCCCATGGTTTTGTAATACTGTTTGACGGTTTCTTGTATTGTATCTCCTATTTATGAGGTGTGTGAGATAGAGGTTGTGTGTAAGAGTCTGATGGCTATTGAGTTGCCTCTGAATCTCTGATTAGTGGTACTCCTGCGAAGAGCTTGCTCTGCAAGTATTTTGTAATCTGTTTTGATTGCTGAATAAAATATTGAGCTGCTTTTGGAGGGTGGGGTTTTTCTCTCGAAAGGGTTTTTCCCACGTAAATCACTGTGTTGTGGTATGAATGCTATTATATCTATTTCTACTTTTCTTTAACTGTTGTAACGATCTGAAAAAGTTTTGCATTACCCTCCTCTCAAGGTTAGTGTAGGAAGTTGTTTCCGCTACTTTACTTCCTTACAAGTGGTATCAGAGCCTGATCACCTTTGGTTTCAATTGTGGGCAGTTGGGTTTTTTGAACTAATCCAGATTTGAGTGGGAGCTTGTGCAGAAGACACTTTTTGATCTTGTTGCAGGAATTTTCAGATGGCGAGTTCGTCAGGGAGAATAGAGGTGGAGAAATTTAATGGAAGTAATTTTGAGATGTGGAAGCTGAAGATGGAAGATCTGCTAATAGATCGAGATCTTTGGGGTGCTGTTGATGCGAATGTCCAAAGACCCTCAGATCCTATTGCAGCAGCTCAGTATGATGTTATGGACCGAAAAGCCAAGGGTCTCATTAGACTGTGCCTGGCAGACTCTGTTCTAATCAATGTCCATGAAGGAAACTCTGCAAAGAAGCTATGGACTAAGCTTGGTGAGATGTATCAAGTGAAATCTTTATTAAATCAAATTTTCTTAAGAAAGAAATTGTATTCCTTGAAGATGGAAGAGGGTGGACGAATTGCAGACCACCTAGAAGCATTCAATATGATTGTGGCTCAATTAGTATCCGTCGGTGTTAAGATGGATGAGGAGGAGAAATGTCAGATCTTGCTTTGTTTTTTGCCTGATTCGTGGGATTCTCTTGTTATGGCTATCGGTAGTACTTCTGTTGTTTTAAAATCTGAAGACGTGGTGGGTGCCCTACTCGGTGAAGAAATGCGAAGGAAGGTATCCATCAGTTCAAAGGAAGCCCTAACCATTCGTGGAAGACCTAAGGAGAAAGGCAAGAAGAATGAGAAGCGCGGCAAGTCCAAATCCAAAGGGAGATCGAAATCTCCTGGAACGTCCAAAGTCATTTGCTGGAATTGCGGTAAACCGGGTCACATCCGTAAGGACTGCAAAGAAGAAAAGAAGAAAAAAAAGAAAAAGTTCGATTCTGATTCTGAGTCCGACAAGGAAGATGGCGATGCATTTATTGCGGTTTTGGCGACTCATGCAGGTAATGATGCCTGGCTAATTGACTCAGGTGCATCTTTTCATATGACTTCCAATAGAGATTGGTTTTCTGAATATGAAGGATTTAATGGAGGTAAGGTGTACTTGGGTGATGATTCACAACTAGACATTGTTGGTCGAGGTAAAGTTAGAATCAGGTTTTCTGATGGTAGAATAAAAAAGATTAATGGTGTGCTGCATATCCCTAGATTAAAACGAAACCTGTTATTTGTGAGCAAACTAATAGATGCAGGTGTGCAGGTAGTCTTTTCTGAAACAGGATGTAAGATGATTAAGGGTGCTATGGTAGTTGCTAGAGGTGTCAGGTTTGGCACTTTGTATAAGCTTGAAGCATACACTGTTGAGTGTAATAGCACTTCTGTAAAAAGTAAATTTGCGGATACTTCACTAGAAGATTTGAAGGTTTCACCTTCAACAGATGGAAATGGTTTTTGGGTACCTAAGGGTGCTCTTTCGTCTGAAGCAAAGTTACTTGCAAAGAAGACTATGTTATGGCACCAGAGACTTGGCCACATTGGAGAAAAGGGTCTAAGGACCTTGAAAAATAAAAATCTTGTTGAAGGTTTGAATGATTGTAATCTTGACTTTGATTTCTGTGAGCATTGCATTTATGGAAAACAAAACCACGTTCAGTTTTACTCGAGTTCTCATAAAACTTGTGGTGTTTTGGACCTTATCCATTCTGATGTGTTTGGTCCAGTAGATGTCTCTTCGATTGGAAAATCCACATATTATGTTTCATTTATTGATGATTTTAGTAGAAGGACATGGGTATATTTTCTAAAGAGTAAATCCGAAGTTTTTAGTCGTTTTAAAGAATTTAAAGCAATTGTTGAGTTGCAGACTGGAAAGAAAATAAAATGTTTGAGAACTTATAATGGCGGTGAGTTTTGCTCTAATGATTTTGATAGATTCTGTAAAGACTGTGGAATTAACAGGCATAAGACAACTCTGTATTCTCCACGGCAGAATGGAGTTGCAGAAAGAATGAACAGGACACTGATGGAGAAGGCTAGGAGTATGTTGAGTGGTGCTGGTCTCGAACAAAAGTTTTGGGCTGAAGCTGTTGCCACTGCTTGCTACCTAATTAACAGGTCTCCTACATCAGCTCTTGTTGATAAAATGCCTATGGAAGCATGGTCAGGTCACAAGCCTTCATTGAGACATCTTAGAGTTTTTGGTTGCGAGGCATATGCACATGTGCCAAAGGAGAAGCGAACAAAGTTGGAGAACAAGGCTGTGAAATGTATCTTCATCGGGTATAGTTATGGTGTGAAAGGATACAAGTTTTGGGACCTTGTTGCACAAAAGGTAATTCACAGTAGAAGTGTTATTTTTAGAGAAATTAAGTCTCCTTCTGTTACACTGAAGCCAGAATAGACTAAAAAGGAAGATGTGATTCAACTTCCTTCTACACCTGAAAGAGTTGAATCAAGACCCCTAGATAGGCAAGAATTTGAGGAGAGCTCGTCTAGCTCTAAATCTTTAGAAGAAGAGGAAGAACCTCCAACTCAGCTTGTTTGAAGGTCTACAAGACATAGACAACCACCTGAAAGGTATTCACCTGATGATTGGAGATGTATTTTTGCTTTGAATACTAGTGTGGATGAACCGAAATCTGTAGAGGAGGCATTAGGTATGAATGATGCAGAATCCTGGAAGATTGCTATGGAGGAAGAAATGGCAGCTTTGAAAAAGAATGATACATGGGATCTTGTACCATTGCCTGAAGGATGAAAACCTGTTGGTTGTAAATGGGTGTTCAAGAAAAAGATTGGTTCAGATGGAAGCATTGAGAAGTATAAAGCAAGGTTGGTTGCAAAAGGCTACTCTCAGGTTGAGGGTGTTGATTACGGTGAGATATTTTCTCCTGTTGCAAAAATGACGTCCATTAGATTTTTGCTTTCTATTGCTACTGCTTATGATTTAGAGGTTGAGCAAATGGATTTGAAAACTGCTTTCCTTCATGGTGATTTGGAGGAAGATATTTATATGACACAGCCAGAGCACTATGTGGTGAAAGGCAAAAGTAATTTGGTCTGTAAATTGAAGAAATCTTTGTATGGCCTCAAACAAAGTCCTCGAATGTGGTACCAGAAATTTGATACATATGTGTTGAGTTTGGGATTTGAACGTTCTAAATCAGATCACTGTGTTTATTATAAATCTTATGGTGATCATTTCTTATTCATTGCATTGTATGTTGATGATATGTTATTCATTGGTAAAGGGAAAGGTATGATTTCAGAACTGAAGTCTCAGCTCGCTGCTAAATTTGAAATGAAAGATCTTGGTGCAGCAAAGCACATTCTTGGGATGGAAATTAGAAGAGATAGGGTAAACAGAAAGCTATGGCTAGGCCAGAGTAAGTATGTGAATTCAGTGTTACAGAGGTTCAACATGCAGAATTGTAGACCATTGAGTGTTCCTTTTACAGTTGGAATGAAACTATCTATTTCAGATTGTCCTACATCTCCATTGGAGATGGAAGACATGAGCAGAGTACCTTACCAGAGTGCGGTTGGAAGCTTGATGTATGCTATGGTCTGTACTAGACCAGACATTGCCCAAGCAGTGGGAGTACTTTCTAGATATATGTCTAATCCTGGTAGAGTTCATTGGGATGCAGTCAAAAGAGTCTTCAGATATTTGAAGGGTACTTCAGAGTATTCTTTGTGTTATCATGGTAATTCAGTTGGAGACATGACTTCCCTTGATATCCATGGTTATGTGGATTCAGATTGGACAGGTGATATTGATAGCAGAAGATCCACCAGTGCTTATGTGTTTACTTTGTTTGGTGGTGCAATTAGTTGGATGAGTAAGCGACAGGCTGTGGTTGCTTTATCCACTACTGAAGCAGAGTATATGGCAGCTACTCATGCTTGTAAATAGGCCATTTGGCTTAAGAGACTATGTTCGGATATTGGAATAAAACAAGGAACAGTGACAATTTACTGTGACAGTCAGAGTGCAATTAGCCTAGCTAAGAACCCGACATTTCATGCCCGGACCAAACATATTGATGTTCAGTATCATTTTGTTAGAGATATGGTCGAAGATGGTAGGGTGAAGCTGGTTAAGGTGGAAACTTTGATGAATGTTGTAGATGCTTTAACTAAGGCTGTGAGCACAGAGAAGTTCAGATGGTGTTCAGAGTCTATGGGCCTTATGGCCCCTAACAATTGATTCATTGTGTTGACATTCCCTTCCGCTCATGCAAGGTGTTCGACAAGTGGGAGATTTGTTGGGAAAAATGGTGTCTCAACCTTGCATTTATGCGAGGTTACTATTTATAGTAAGTTTTTATTTGAGCACGAAATGGTGCGAAACTCTACCTGAAGCTTCTGGTTGGCTAGATAAGCATTCCAGTAAAGTTGCGTCGCAAGGTCACAGCTAGTTTTGAAGATATTAAAGTTTTCATCTTGGAGGGGTGCAATAAAATGTTTAAACTTAATTTTGGGGACTTTAGAGGCTTCGAAAAGCCCTGAAAATTTTCCGTAACCGGCAAAGCGGGTTACGAGGTGATAGAGCACTTCGCGAGCTTTTCGGCGCTTCAAACGGTTCGTCAATTGAACACCCGGTTCTCAAGTGATGGCCTCCGGAAGTTTGTACTCCTGAAATAGGAAAAATAATTTGTATCGGATACATAAATGAGCTGTAAAAGGGAGCAACACGTGTTGATGTGTGCTTTAACATGTCATAGGGCATCTAGAAGGGAGATAAGGTCGGCTACACCTTATTGGGTGGTTTTAGCCCATGGTTTTGTAATACCGTTTGATGGTTTCTTGTATTGTATCTCCTATTTATGAGGTGTGTGAGATAGAGGTTGTGTGTAAGAGTCTGATGGCTATTGAGTTGCCTCTGAATCTCTGATTAGTGGTACTCCTGCGAAGAGCTTTCTCTACAAGTATTTTGTAATCTGTTTTGATTGCTGAATAAAATATTGAGCTGCTTTTGGAGGGTGGGGTTTTTCTCCCGAAAGGGTTTTTCCCACGTAAATCACTATGTTGTGGTATGAATGCTATTATATCTATTTCTACTTTTCTTTAACTGTTGTAACGATCTGAAAAAGTTTTGCATTACCCTCCTCTCAAGTTTAGTGTAGGAAGTTGTTTCCGCTACTTTACTTCCTTACATCAAGAGGTACGAGGACCCCAAGTGGCTGCCAATCTTTTCTGATATTGGAACATTATGTTCCAGTTTACCAGTCTTTGTTTGTAAAACCGGTAATTGGTATATTGTGTTTTGTTAACCGGCAAACTTGTAAAGTGTGATAAGTTATCATCCACCGACACCATTGCGGTGATTCTATGTCGTGTTACAAATTATGTCTAGATGCACTATACCTAGGAAATTGTAGTCTAATCTCATTGGACTGACATGAAATCAGATTCCTATATGAGGACATCATGTCTAGGATTTATGTGATATGAGTGTGAAGTGTTGCATAAGAAGATTAGGTTTTTGCAAGAAGGTATCTTACGACAGAGATTGAACATGCTAAGGACAGAAGACTAAAGTAATGCTTCAATGCATTAACAAAGAGCTATCAAGGATCTAACTAAGCATTCTGTGCTACTTTCTAGATCACTTATTGATTAATAATGTCTTCGACAAGTCTAAAACCCTTATCCAGGTAGGCTTAGTTAAGCTTGTTCAGAATACTCTAACAAGGTGGTTCACAGTTGTGAATCTGAAATCCTTTAACAAGGTAGTCTTTAACATGACTTATCTCCTAACAGAGATCAAGATTCCTAACAGGATCTATTCTGGTGAAGAACATTGTAAGGCCTTAACTGGTCTGACCTTAACTGATCTGGTTGCTATTCTACAAATAGTAGACTTGTGAGTTTTACACACTCTGGTTTTTCCCATTTGGGTTTCCACATCAAAATATCTTGTGTTATGGTGATTGTGTTATTGTGAGTGAATGCTTTATTTGCTATTTGTCTTTTCTGTGTATTAATCAGTTTACTATTTAAAAGGCTCTACCGGTATGCAGTAAATTTGCTTAAGTGTTTGGTTAAGTTTTTTTGTATACTAATTCACCCCCCGTCTTAGTATTCATCATATGTATACACACAAAATTGGCTATGAGAAATTAAATAAATATTTTATATTTATTTAATAATTATTCTTCTATTAAATAGTTAGTTTAAAAATATTAATTTATTTAATTCAAACATTTTATTAATTAATTCGTTATATCTTTTTCTTCTAATCAATTAATTAAATATCTAATACTTAATTATTCCTCTATCTACTATCCTATAGCCTCATTAATTAAATAATTTCTTAATTATTTAATCCCTTTTCCAACTCACCTTCCATCTCCATTTCATCTTTCCTTTTCCAACTCATCCATCATGTGGCTAAATTAATTCAACAAAATAAAATAAAATAAAATCACTTATCTCCAACTTCCAAAATAAATGAAATATTGTGTACATACACATATTTCCTAACCTTCTTCTATATTCTCTCTAACATCCCTATATCTTAGGAGGATTTGAGTCCACTTGTCCTCTCATTTCTACATCTTCTTCAACTCAGTCAGGGTGAGATGAGTGACACTTGTCTTCTCTTTCCCCCTTTCTCTCGAGCTTCAACTTCTTGCTCATAGCCATCCAATTTGCAAGATTTGATCATGACCATTGATCGCTGCCACCTAAGCACATGCACTCAAAAGTCTATAAAAAGAGGTCTCCTAAGCCATTTTGAAACTAACAGACTAATGGCTAATCATATAGTCATTCTAGGAGTCTTTATCTTGCATCCGTGAGTTTGAGTTTGAAGCAATTAGCAATTTTAGAATTTCTTTCATAACTTAATATCATGTTAGCTTAAATAATTTGCATATGCATATCATAGTATCAGTTAAATATCAGTCCATTCTTCATATGCCATCTTGGAAGCTTCTAGTTCTTGTCTTAGAGTAAATCATCTGCAACTAGGAATAGTGGAGTTAGGACACTATGAGGTGTAAGCCATGGAAGATATAATCTTGTTTATTTCATTTACTTCATGTTACTTCATTATTTGAAGTTATGTTTCCTGTAGCTTTCATTTTTATATTTTATAATGGAATAACAAGTTTCAGGACATTTATTTGGAGTTCAACTTTAACCTCAACATTTTATGCACCCACCATGGGGCTTAGGCCTCAAAATTATCTTTCTAATATCCTGTCTTATTCTCACAGAACTAGTTTAACGCTTTTGTAAATCTGTGTCATGCATCTATGAAATTTGATAACGCTTTTGTTAGATAGGTTAGTGTTTTTGTTGCTTAGATGAATGCCTGTGTTAAATAAAATAGTTCTTTTAAACATGAATTAACACAATTAAGGAATAGGATAGCGCTTTCATTGCACAAGGTAGCACTTTTGTTGTCTAGGATAACGCTTTTGCCTTTCAGGTTAGCACTTTTTCTTATTAGGATAGCACTTTCACTGTTTTAGCACTTTTGTCTTGATAGTGCTCAAATTTGAATTTTTACAAACTGAAAGCTAACAATCTTCGCAGGTCCGAATGTCCAAGACTTAAAATTTTGCAAACTACTAACATATCTGTGTGCAGGGTTATTTTCAAGTAAATTTCATGCATTTCCTCACATAATTATGAGTATTTTGGAAATTAAAACATCATATCTTACTCATCTAGGTTAACTAGGAGGATAATCAACAACATGCAACTTGCATTTGTTTTCCTTAAAGTAGTTGAACATAGATTCTTAAAAGACTTCAAATAAACTTTTGTCTTTCATGCTTGTTGAAGTAGTAGGAAAGTATGCTCCCATCCTCATACGGTGAATAGAAAACTAGACCTACTTTCTTTTATGTGTAATATTTAAACATCCTGCCTTCCCGAGCTGCCTTGAGGGGGCTAGTGAGAGAGGAATGACCCAAGTGGAAATGGGCTAATACTGAGTCCTTTCAATCCACTCTAAATAAATTGTGTTTATGATGAAAGTCATAAAAAACATGTGCTGATTAGTTCATATTGACACTATGTTTCCCCATAAATCCTATGGAGCGTAACCTCTATAGGCTGGGAACCTTCTGTATTTACAGAGTGTAGAGTGCTGCATGTATTCAACCACATCACTGGAAGCCTTTACTAAAAACCACTTGTACTAGTTGCCAAAATCCTTCTAATTGTTGGCACAAGAGGTCAGACCTATGAAGCGGCTCACACACATATGGTTCTTAGTAGAGATATGAAGTTTTCCATGGGGATTTTTCATGGAAACTAGTACTTGGTTGCCCTAAAGAAGTGAGTGCCAAGGGTGGAGCTAGTGGGGTCAAGCATCTAAATATCCACTTTGAAAAGCGTAGCCTCGGGGGAAACCCCATGTGAGTGTTGGTATTTTGGTATGGTTTTGTCATTGATGTCAACACCTACTAAATACACCTACTTTGGAGATCCAGCAACATTCATCGGCAAACAGTAAACTATGCAACAGTTACTGGTCTATGATTAACCGGTAGAATATAATGTTCACCGGTACCTGCAATGACATGGAAGACACTTGGTAATGTCGAAGACATCATGTGGACACTTTATTTTGAAGTAATAATCATTGGTATATTCTCATTTGCATATTTGCTTTTACTGGCAAATAGGTCCAAGTTATCTAGGGTTACACCGGTAGGTTTATCTTTTCCAGATTAGCATGGCATGCTATGGAGATGATTTATTATTGTTGTAAATGCATTAAGCTGACATGTTCAATCGGTTATTGCATCAGATATTGTATTGTTTGTAAAATGTTTTTATTGTAATATCTTGTAGAGCCGACCTACTAAAATTGGTGTTAGGGTATGGTATAAATGTAAGATCTTATTTGTAAGATCAAGTGTGGAATGTGAAAAAGGTTCAAGTGAAAGTATATGTGAGATAAAGTAGAGGCATACACGAAGACATCATTTGAAGGTGAAGTTAGGTTTTTGTGGAAGCATATCAACATTACACCGGTACTGAAATCAGCATATGAAGATGCAATTTTGTGCAGTACATTCTTGTTGGATTTAACCATCCAACTGTAGTCAGCGTGACTCCCATTTGTGATTGAGCAGTGAGCTCTAGGCTATTGGCCTTTCTGCATGTGCAGACCCCTCTTGTACACTTACTATCTGCAGTATTATCATCTGATTGTGGGTAAGGTTTCCCATCGTGGTTTTTTCCCTTACAGGGTTTCCACGTACAAATATTAGTGTCATGTGTTGTGGATGACTTTGTGGTTATGTTTCATGCATTAATTCTTACCGGTATAGAAATGTACTGTTAACACTGTCTACCGGCATACTTAACTGATTTACCGGTATTAAGCATTAAGTTGGTTAATAAGTTTTTGGTTTGAATTTATTAGACACCTGATTCACCCCCCCCCTCTCAGTTGTTTTTGGGACCTACAATTGGTATCAGAGCCTAGTCCTCTTTTTGTAGAAGTTTTACAACTTGAGGAGATCCAATGTCTACTAATTATTTCAGAAAGGATAGTCCTAAACTTGATGGAACCAACTATGGGATATGGAAAATCAGAATGGAGACACATCTGAATTGCATTGGTAAAGACATCTGGGAAGTTACTAATAATGGTTATACTATTGCTGTAGCTGGTCAAACTGCTCCCACTACTTTAGCTAAAGATGAAGAAAATGATTGCAAAGCAAGAGAAGCACTCTTGAGCACATTACAGATCAACAAATCATGGGATTATCAGATAGGTCCACTACAAAATCTATTTGGGATCATTTGGAAACACTGAATGAAGGGGATTCCATAGTCAAAATTGCAAAACTTGAAAGCTTCTGAGTCAGGTATGAACATTTGAAAATTGAAGAAGATGAAAGGATTTTTGTTTTTATGGAAAGAGTAAATGAAATTTTTTTGGGTATCAAATGTTGTAGAGAAACCTTGAGTGAAGATGAAATTGTTTCAAAAATCTTAAGAGGTTTGCCACCGGCATATAAAATGAAGGTTACTATTATAAATGAGTTGAGAACAATGCCTAATACATTAGTAACTAGGGATACATTGATTGGAAAACTTGTAGCTTTTGAAATTGAGGAATTTGGTCTTGTTACTACTATAAAAACTGATTTGGCCTTCAAAGCATCAACATCATCTGCTCCATCCTTTGACAAATCAGACTGGAGATCCTTTTATGCAAGAGAACTTGAAGAAACCAGGAAGGAGAATGAAGAGCTTGAAGAACTTGAAGCACTATTTACAAGAAAAATGCCAAAAGGCCCAATTGGAAGTAAGTATGAAGGTAAAGCACCCTTTAAATGTTTTAACTACAATAAGATTGGTCATATGGCTTCAAGATGCCTTGATAGACATGCTAGACTAAGAGAAGAAGCTAGAAGAACATACAAACCTAATCCTGAATATCAGAGATACAGATTTAAGAAAAACAAAGATAAATCTTGTTACATTGCTGATGAAGGTGTGACTGACGATTCTGATGAGGATCCAGCAGACAATGGATGGGTCTTTGTTGCTATAACAGAAGATCAACTGGTACCTATTGCTCAACCGGTAGAACAAGCCCTAGCACCTAAAGTTGAATCAAAGGATGAATGGATTATTGACTCAGGATGCTCACATCACATGACTGGAGACAAAGGTAAATTCTTGAACTTTCAAGAATACAATGGTGGTTTAGTAAGATTCGGAGATGACAAAGCCTGTTCAATCAAAGGTAAGGGTTCAATATCTCTTGATGGTAAACATAACATTGAAAATGTCTACTATGTTGAAGGATTAAAACATAATCTTTTAAGTGTTGGTCAATTAGTTGAAAAAGGTTTTCAGTTACAATTTAAAAATGGAAAATGCAAAATCATGAATAGAACTGGTTTAGAAATTGCAACCGGTAATTAGACTAGAGGTAATATCTTTCATTTGAATAACAATGAAAAGGCATGCTTAATTGCACATATAGATGAAAGTTGGCTATGGCATAAGAGACTATGTCATGTAAATTTTGATTGCATGGTAAAAATCAATACTTCTAAGGCAGTTGGAGATCTACCTAAAATTGTGAAACCTCAAAATACAATTTGCAAGGAATGTCAATTTGGAAAACAAGTTAGAGCTAGTTTCAAAAGTATTCCAGAAAAATCCAATAATGCTCTTGATTTAATTCACACTGATTTATGTGGTCCAGCTAGAACTAAAAGCTTACAAGGTGATAGATATTTCATGCTAATTATTGATGATTATTCTAGAATTTGTTGGGTTACTTTTCTTAGAGAAAAATTAGAAGCACTTGGGAAGTTCAAACTATTCAAAGCAATGGTTGAAAATGAAACCGGTAAGAAAATTAAATGCTTAAGATTAGATCAAGGAGGAGAATTCACATCTAAAGATTTTAATACATTCTATGAAGTAAATGGAATCAAAAGGCAGTTATCAGCACCTCAGACACCACAACAAAATGGAGTTGTTGAAAGAAAAAATAGAACTATTTTGGATGCAACAAGAAGTATGTTATCATAAGCAAATCTACCACATGTGTACTGGAGAGAGGCAGTAAGCATTGTTGTCTATACATTCAACAAAGTTCACATCAAAGGTGAAACCGATAAGACCCCTCATGAACTATGGTTTGGTAATACTCCTACTCTTAAGTATTTCAGAATTTTTGGAAGTAAATGTTATATTAGAAGAGATGAGTATATTGGCAGGTTTGATCCTAGAAGTGATGAAGGGATATTTATTGGTTATTCATCTAAGAGTAAAGCATATATATGTTTTAATAAAAGATTACAGAAAATTGTTGAGAGTACAAATGTAAAGATTGATGAACAATTCAGAGGAACTTCAAGGTATATAGACTCTGAACTAGAAATTATGACAAATGGACCTACAATAAATCCATCGATACAGAATGATGATCCAGTTACTCTGGTATCATCAGAGGATTCCACAGTAATTGAAGAACAACAACAGACTAAGACACCCCGGTATGTAAGACTAAATCATTTTGAAGATCAGATAATTGGAAGCAAATTTAAAGGAGTCATGACAAGAGGAAGATTGGAAAATGAAGAGGTATGTCTTATTTCACAAATTGAACCATTATCTATCAATGAGGTATGTGAAGATAAAATTTTGTATTAAAGCTATGGAAGAAGAATTAGGACAAATTGAGAAAAATAATACTTGGACATTAGTTCCCCGGCCTAAAAATAAAAATGTAATTGGAACCAAATGGGTATTTAGAAACAAACTCAATGAAGATGGTAAGGTTGGTAGAAATAAAGAAAGACTAGTGTGTAAGGGATATTCTCAAAAAGAAGGAGATGATTACAATGAAACCTTTGCACCAGTAGCCAAAATTGAGGCAGTTAGATTATTCTTGGCTTTTGCAGCTCACAAGGATTACAAAGTCTATATTGAACAACCTGATGGATTTTCCTTGACAGATGACAATGATATGGTTTGTAGATTAAGAAAAGCTCTATATGGATTAAAACAAGCTCCAAGAGCTTGGTATGCAAGATTGGATAAGTATCTTTTAAAGATTGGTTTTACTAAAGGAAATGCAGATAGCAATTTATATTACAAAGTAACTAACGATGACATCTTGATTATTGAAGTATTTGTTGATGATATAATCTTTGGAGGAGAAGATGAATTATGCAAAGAATTTTCTCTTGAAATGCAGCAAGAATTTGAAATGTCTATGATCAGAGAAATAAAATTCTTTTTAGGATTGCAGATTTTATAGACTGATAAAGGCATACTTTTGAGTCAATCTAAGTACTTGAAAGAACTACTTAAGAAATTTGGGATGGAGAACTCTAAACTGGTAAGCACACCTATGACTACAAATGACAAATTATCTCAAAGGGATGAATCTACACCTGTTAATCCAACTAGATACAAATCTATGATAGGAGGTTTACTATATTTGACACAAACAAGACCTGATATTATGAATGCAGTATGTATAGTTTCTAGATTTCAGAGTAATCCTAGGGAAAATCATGAATCAGTAGTAAAAAGGATTTTTCGATACTTACAAGGCACAACAAATCTTGGATTATGGTGTCCTAAAGATGAAATTTTTGATCTATATGCATACACAGATGCAAATTGGGCAGGAGATGTGGATGATAGAAAAAGCACCACTGGAGGAGCATTCTTTCTTGGAAAGAGATTAGTTTCTTGGTTAAGTAAGAAATAGAGTTGTACATCTTTATCAACAACAAAATCAGAATATGTTGCAGCAGCAACAAACTGTACACAGGTACTTTGGCTTAAGCAAATGTTGAAAGACATAAAGATAAAATGCAAGCAACCTATTACTATATATTGTGATAACACTGCAACAATTGATATATCTAAGAATCTAGTATTACATTCTAAAACAAAACATGTTTCTATCAAACTGAATTTTCTAAGGGAAAAAAGTTGAAGAAAAGGAGATAAAACTGGTTTATGTGAATACTAAAGAACAACTTGCAAATATTTTCACAAAACCTTTGCCTAAGGAAACTTTTGAGTATCTCAGAGATCAACTCGAAGTCATACCTCCAATAGTAGAAACTTAGATAGTTGATGATTGTCATCAACCGACATAATTAAACAGACAAATCTTTTATTCTGGTATTTGATGAGGAAGCTACTTCTCAGGGGGAGTAGTTGGTATTTTTGTATGGACTTAAATTTTGTAGCTTTGGCATTTGATGTCAAAATGGGAGAGATATATGGAAATACACATTATCAATTAAGGAGAGATATCTATGGTGAAAATTGGTACAGGATAACATAAAATAACTCATGTTGCTTCCAGGGGGAGAGATTGTCACTTTGAGGAGATTGTTGGTTTTACACTTCGCATTTCCGTTTTGGCACTTTGATGGTTTTTCTATCTTGTGTTGCCATCAATGCCAAAGGGGGAGATTGTTGGTATTTTGGTATGGTTTTGTCATTGATGTCAACACCTACTTTGGAGATCCAGCAACATTGACTGGCAAACAGTAAACTATGCAACAGTTACTAGTATATGATTAACCGATAGGATATAATGTTCACTGGTACCTGCAATGACATGGAAGACACTTGGTAATGTTGAAGACATCATGTGGACACTTTATTTTGAAGTAATAATCATTTGTATATTCTTATTTGCATATTTGCTTTTACCGGCAAATAGGTCTAGGTTATCTAGGGTTACACCAGCAGGTTTATCTTTTCTAGATCAACATGGCACGCTATGGAGATGATTTATTATTGTTGTAAATGCATTAAGCCGACATGTTCAATTGGATATTGTATTGTTTTTAAAATGTTTTTATTGTAATATCTTGTAGAGCCGACCTACTAAAATTGGTGTTAGGGTATGGTATAAATGTAAGATCTTATTTGTAAGATCAAGTGTGGAATGCGAAAAAGGTTCAAGTGAAAGTATATGTGAGATAAAGTAGAGGCATACACGAAGACATCATTTGAAGGTGAAGTTAGGTTTTTGTGGAAGCATATTAGCATTACACCGGTACTGAAATCAGCATATGAAGATGCAATTTTGTGCAGTACATTATTATTGGATTTAACCATCCAACTATAGTCAGTGTAACTCCCATTTGTGATTGGGTAGTGAGCTCTAGGCTGTTGGCTTTTCTGCATGTGCAAACCCCTCTTGTACACTTACTATCTGCAGTAGTATCATCTAATTGTGGGTAAGGTTTCCCATCGTGGTTTTTCCCTTACAGGGTTTCCACGTACAAATATTGGTGTCATGTGTTGTGGATGACTTTGTGCTTATGTTTCAAGCATTAATTCTTACCGGCATAGCAATTTACTGTTAACACTGTCTACCGGCATACTTAACTGATTTACCGGTATTAAGCATTAAGTTGGTTAATAAGTTTTTGGTTTGAATTTATCAGACAACTGATTCACCCCCCCCCCCTCTCAGTTGTCTCTGGGACCTACAGTGAGATTCAACAATTATGGTCTCCACCTACCATAGGATTCGTGCTTGCTTGTGCATTTTGTTTTTCAAACATTGTGTCTTTTATGTCTATAACATGCTCAATATGGTAAAAAACTTAAGAAAATCATCATCTGAAAATGAGAAAAAATCCAACAACTTGTTGGAAAAATTGAAAATACTTGTAATACAGTCAAAACAATACTTTTGTTGCACAATTCCACGCATTTTTTGTGCAAAACAATGCATTTAAACAATAGTACAATGCTTTTATATCATAGGTTCATGCATTTGATCAACAAATTAGTGATTTAAACATAAAACTATGCTTTTGTACCAGAGTTTTCCATTTTTAGTACCACAGAGCAACACTTTCAAGTAACATAATATCACATTTGTCCCATAAGTTAGCACTTTTGACAAAAAGGTTAGTGCAAATATTTTCTCACATCTAAGACAAAGGACGTTTTTAAATATTAGACCAGAATTTCAAAACTAGTTTCAGATACCCTTTTCGAGTAGAGTTGTCTTTAAACTATCACAGACCTTCAAACTAGTCCGATAATAAGGTTGATCAATCAAATAGGCTACTCTCAAAGGCTTCATAAGCATACAATTCACAACAAGTTAGTGATTCAACCATCTTAGGTGCAAAAATCAACATCATTATCAGTTTCTCATCAAGATATATTGAATCTTCTATCATGAAACTTGATCATATCCACCTTTGTTCATTATCTTGGATATTTCATTCCTATTTTGAACCTAGGTTATATCAAAATCAAAATTGCACTCACATTAGAATCAAGCAAACTTGTAAACCATCATATTCTTTTATGAGTTTTAAATATCGCCTTAAGAAAAGAAAACCCAGTTATAAGGTCACTCAGAAGAGGATAAGATTCTTGTATGTCAGTCACAAGATCTTGTTTAATCAAAGGACATTCCTACACCGTTTTTGTCACTATTTACGTGGTTACGGGATAAAATTTGATGGAGAACTTTTGAAAGCACATTCTTTTCAAGAACAAGACGCTTTATCACAATGCACCAATAATAATGGTAACATCAACAAAGATTATCTTCCTAAACCAATAATCACTTATTGAGTTGTATTTAGAAGGTCAAAACTTGAGAAGTTTTTGGATCATTCACATGCTAGTTTGGACTATAGCTCAATATGAGCAATTCATAAAACAACAAAAACAAATAGAAGAAGATAATTCAATGTTTCAAACTTTTGGATACACAAATGCTGATGAAGAAGCGGTCAATAACACCATTAGAGACCTTGAATAAGATGATAAATTTGACTAACTAATGGAAAAGTTATTGGAGAAACAAAAGGAAAAATACCTTCTAATGTTGGCAAAATCAGGAGCTAAACTACCACAAAACTCTAATATAGAAAGTTTGAAACAAAATACAAAGACAAGTAATAATTAAAACACAGATGATCCAAATAATGAGGATGCAAATCGAGTAAATCATGAGAAGAAAAGAGGAGATAAAATGAGAAAAGACCATGATGATACAAGTAGAGAGCGTGGTGATAGAAGAAGTTATGACGATACACAAAAAACCCGTATGGATAATCCTTTGTTAACTCTTACTCAATAAATGCAAGCCTTACAACAACAAATAGAGGATATGCAGAATGGAACGAGTTCCAAGAATATTCATTGGAAGACATCAACCCATATCCTTTTGAAAAAAGTTTAAACATGATACCATTCCCACAATATTGTGAAATCCTTAAATATAATAAATACAATGGGAAACCTGATCTTCAAGATCACATTAGGGAATTTTGCACTATGAGTATGGAATTTGCACACGATAAAACTTACCTGATGCATCTATTCCCTAGGAGTTTAAATGGACAATCAATGGAATGGTTCTCAAGACTACCATCTGGAATTAAATCTTCATGAAGAACTTGTGAACAAATTTATCTCACAATACTTCTACAATGTAAGAAATGAGATAACAATGCTAGATTTATGTAATGTCAAGAAAAAGAATGTTTAATCTTTCATGGTATTTTTACAATGATGGAAACAAATGCTCAATAGATATCCAAGAGATGTACCTGATCAAGAGAAAATGGACATATTCATTGACAACCTTACCAAAGAAATGAGTTACCATCTTAAAATGTAATGTCCTCCTTTTGCTAAGATTATTTAAAATGGCCTAAAACTAGAAGATGCAATGGTAAAGAAAGGAGAGTTAAAATTTTACAATAATTCCTACAACAACAACAATCACAATAACAACAACAATAACAATGACAAATCTAAATTTTGTTCAAAGAATAGGAATGTTATTGATGGAGGAAATGACGATAGTAATGCTACCAAACAACAACCAATCTTCAACTTATTAAGTCAAATACCAAGCAACAACAATCAATAGAATAGTAAATCCAAGTCTTTCTTCTCCAATCCTCGCAGGAAATTCACAAACATTGGAGAGCCCTTGGAATCAGCTTTGAAAACTCTTCTTCCAAATAAATTGATTACTTTACCAGAACCAAGAAATTATGAACCTCAAGTCAAACCTAATTGGTGGAATGACAATTATTTTTGCAATTACCATCGAAACAAAGGACACCAATCTAATGATTGTCAAAGATTGAAGCACCTTATTCAAGATTTAATGGATAATGGAACTATCACAATGGATAGTCATAAGATGAACGAATCACATCTAGAATTCAAAACTCCACTTCCAAACTATGAAAATGGTGAACAATATAAATAAAAAACATGACAAAGGAACAGCTAAAGTGAAGTACACTTGTACATATGATGATGTGGTAAATGTCACCATCGTTAAAGATAACACACCTTCAAAACCAATCAACGTCATTACAAGAAGCAAAGCAAAGGTTACATTTTCACGTCTAACAAACGAATCAACATCCACTTCAAGACAATACAACTTAGTGGAACAATTGCAAAGGATACCTGCTCAAAAATCAATTTTGGAGCTCCTAAAAGTTTCACCTATGCATAAGGAAATAATGGAAAAAGCTCTAACGAAAACAATAGTTTCAAAAGACCTAGATGTGGATCAGTTCCAAAACATGGTGGGACACCATATAGCCCCTTATTGCTTATCATTTTCTGAAAATGATGACTCATCCTTGCAACATCTTCACAATGCTCCCTTACATGTTGAAGTCACCATTCATAAAACTTGTGTCAAACACGTACTCATAGATGGTGGAGCTGGCTTAAACATTTATGCATTAAGTTTAATAAAGGCTATGGGATATTTAGAAAGTGTAGTAGATCAAAGAAGAAAATAACTATTAAGGCTTATGATGAAGAAGAGCATTCTTCTAAAGGAACTGTGGTGTTACCAATCAAAATAGGACCTATGGAAAGGAATACATTATGCCAGGTTTTAGAATTGAATCTGTCTTATAACATTCTTCTAGGAAGACCATGGATTTATGACATGCAAGCAGTTCCTTCTACATATCACCAGTGTTTAGAGTCTCCTCATGAGGGACAAGAAGTCATAATAGTCGCATATTACATTCAATATTGCAATAATTTGAAACCAACACAAGATACAAGAGTTCCACATAACAAAGAATCAGTTTATCCCACCAAACCAATTCAAGCAAAATTATGGGAAACCTTTGAGAAAAAGCTCAAACTAAATGATGAAGGAATGAGGAAGTATTCTTTACATAGCTTTCCACTTTCACCTAAATCATATGGAAAGCCTACAAATGTTCAACCATGGATCTCAGAAAAATCAGTAGAAATGATTGATGAAGCATTTGTTAGAGATAGAACACTTGGAGAAGAAACTAAAAACAAAGACATTCTTAGTTGGTTGTAGAAAGATGAAAATGAAACTATAGTAACAACTGCAAAAGTTAATATTCCCATAAAAGAATATGGCAATGGTTATAAGATCATGCAAAAAATGAGAAATGAAGGAAAAAGACCAATTGGTAAGCGACAAGAAGTTATTTCAAAATCTATTTGTCCTCACACACAATCTAAAGAAGATAAATCAGGACTTGGGTATCCTAAATCAAAGAAAAAATCACACAACTATCAACATCCCAGGTGGAGAAAGAAAGTAGTCCCTAAAGAAGAACCATGGCAAGAAAAGCTACACCAAGTAGCAAAAATAGTAGCCAACAAACAAAAACAAGAAGAATATCAGAAACAATAGGAAGAACTTGCAATCAAAAGAGAAGAAGAATCTTTCAAACAAGTTCAAGGAATACAAACAAGTGTTGAACCTGATCAAGATATTCCAAAAGCAGTGAAAGAACAGATGGCCAAAATTAGAGAAATTTTCTCACCATATAATATTCCTATTAGATATAGTGGTGTAATTATAGAGAATTGTTTAGAGACAGATTCAAACGAATATAAATAGGGTCTAGATCTATCATCTGGTGTATCAAGTGAAGAAAAGGATGAAGAAAAAGAAACTATTACAAATGAAGACTCATCTTTCACAAAACAAAGAATAGAATTGGAAAGAAGAAAAGAAGAAATCAGAATTCAAAGGAAGGAAGCATATGCAAAACAAAAAAAGAAATAGGATGAAAAAGAACATGAAGTAACACCACAAGAAACACAAACAGTTATTGATCACATATTAGAAGATCAACAAATTATCAGATCTCTATCAAATTTTGAGAAAGAAATACCAAGGTATGGAAGAACCATGGAAGAGCTAATATATAGTCGAGCAGGATTGACTATTAGTCCAGAAGAAGTTGAGTTTGAGAGAAGACAAAAGATAGCAAAAGAATCCTCTATGTCATGTGCACAAATATGCCAACTTCAAGATACAAATGAATCTATTGAAATTAATCAAGAGTGAGTTTTTAGTATCAAATATGTATGTGTTGATATAATCCATACGTTTGAGGTACAAATGTCAGATGATGAGTCACTTGATTGTGAATCACAAAATACCAATCCTAATTTCATAAGAGCTGATTGGAGAGCACTTGGGAGAGACTATCCTCAAGAGAGTTATATCTTTGAAATTACCTACTCTACTCCAAACTATGACTATGACATCATAAATTTTGAAACACCTAAAGTTGATGACGACTATGATTTACCCCTGCTTCATCTAGAACTGATTGATTAGGATAACCTAGAAAACCCTATATTGGATGTCTTTTCCAATGATCATGATTTAGCTATATATCTTAATATTGGCAAACTCATAACACCTAAGATATCTTCCACCACGAAATCGAGTAATGCTTCTTGCAATCAAGATAATGATAATCTTTCCATTCACAAAGTTGAAATAAAACAAGGAAAAAGACCTAGTGCTGAAAACCATTTCATGAAACACTAGATCAATAAAGAAGAAAAATAAAGGACGTATTTGATGGTGAAAACCTCTTTGGTGCGCTAGAAGATGGGAAGTTTGAAATCCTCCCTGCATATTTTTAGGATAAATCTGCTATTTTAATAGAGCCAATAGAAGCAATAAAAATTGGCACAACAAAGGATCCCAAGGTCCTTCATCCTGTTGCATCATTATCAAATGAAGAAAAGAAAGACTACATAGAATTCTTCAGACAAAGATAGATAAATTTTTCTTGGTCCTATGTAGACATGCCAGGACTTTATCTAGATCTTATCATTCATCATCTCAATGTGGATCCAAAAGAAAAACCCATCAAACAAAAGCTAAGGAAGATGCATCCACACATCATTCTCCTTGTTAAAGTAGAGCTAAAGAAACTATTGGATGTGGGTTTCATAAGACTTGTTGCCTATCCCGAATGGGTCTTAAGTATTGTACCAGTGTCAAATATAGATAAAACCATAAGAGTCTACACTGACTTCAAGGATGTAAACAAAGCATGTCCCAAAGATGATTTCCCATTGCCCAACATTGATATTGTAGACACCTAAAATTGTCATGTCTAATTAAATAAATATTCTATTTATTTAATTATCTTTAGCCTAATTCTTCTATTAATTAAATAAATATTTATTTATTTAATTAATTCATTTATCCTCTTCTAGCCTTATTTCTCATTTAAATAAATACATTTATTTATTTAAATTATCCTTTTTCCTAAATTAAATAAATATCTTATTTATTTAATTGATCCCACTTCTTCTATTAATTAAATGAATCTTTATTTATTTAATTAATTCATTAGCCTTTTCTACCCATGACACATGTCATTCATCTCTTAATTCCTACACTACCTACCCTTTCATTATTTTATTATTTCCTCTACCTACCCTCTAATCATAGCTGACCTCTTTTACACCTCTCAATCTTATCCCTCCATTTCTTATAGTGTCTTCTATATAAAGAGATGCTTCCTTCATTATAAAACCCCAACTAGCTAGTTGATCAATTGACTACACTATGCTTTTGAACTTTCATATGCGATCCTACTTGTAACCACATTTCCATTCTTTCTTGAGCTCTTGTGCACATAAAATCTGAGAGCAAATATATCAAGCAAGATCAATGGAGATAGGAAGAATGGAGATAGGAAGAATGGAGATTCAAACCCTATTGGACATGTGATGGTATAATCTTTGTGATTTCATTTGATTTGCATTATCTTAGGTAATCTTCATATGTTATGGTGGATCTTTGTTGTTGTTAGGCTAGGGTTTTGTGGTTGAATTCATTTAGTCTTTCAATATTATCATTGTTGTATCCATTTTCACCGTAAACATTTTGGCATGCCTTGGTGGGACTCTTGTCCCTTTTGCATTTAACATCCTTGTTGTAGATTTTGTATTTCAAAGTTGCAGATCTGACATTTTTGACAACATTTTGATATTTTCGCATCTGCGTACTTTCAGATCGCATTTTTGGTTTTTTGCCGCATCTACGACATCTGGGATCGCGCCTACGTCTTCGACATTTTTTCACTTTTTTTTGATTGCAGGGTTGCATCTGTGAACCTCAGAACCGTGTCTGTGTTTCCGACAGTATTTTCATTTTCCAGATTGTAGGTTTTCATTATAGGCGCGTCTGTGGGCACTTTAATCGTGTGTGTGAGATTTAATCGCGTTTGTGATCATTTTAATCGCGTCTGTGTCTTGCAAGATTTTTTGTTTTGCATTTTTTCTGCAAAAACACATTTGTGAGGTGTTAAATCACGTCTATGTTGCGAAATCACATCTATGTAGGGTAAAATCGCATTTTTCGCCATTCTGTCTTGCATTTAATGTTTCAAATCTGGTTTATTTTGAGCTAACATCTTTAGATCTAGCTAACAAAATGGGTGTAGCTTGCATTGAAAGCAAAATCATTTTGTCAAAGGCCCTTATTTCACAAAGTCTTTTGGAATTAAAAATTTACCTAACTTGTGTGCTTGCAAGAAGGGGTGATCATTTGAAACAATCCAAACTACTAACAAATCTTTGTTGTAGGACCTTGGCAAGGGTTTTTGGATTTTTTTTTATTGTGTGCCTTGTTTTCATAGACTAGCAAACACTTCAATTGGTGCACTAAAATTGAACCATTGTCTTTTGTGTCTTGAGCAATAGGCTCTTTTTGTTTCATCTTTAGAGGGTCTGTCTCCCCATGTGATCATTAGGACTACTAGTGAGGAGAGAACGACCCAAGTGGTAGCAAAAGAAAAACCATCTTCTTCCAAACCACTATAAATAATTGTATTCATGGTGAAAACTATGAATAACATGTGCTGATTAGTTCATACCAACACTATGTCTCCCCATAAACCCGTTTGATCAAATTTATTTGATCATTTGTAGGGCATAACCCCTACCGGCTCGGAGACTTCTGTATTTACAGAACTGAAAGTGTCGCATGTATGGCCACACGAGCAGATGCCCTTACTAGCACCTTTTTGTTTAAGAAGCCCAAATCCTTCTAGTTGTTGGGGCAGGATGTCGGACCTCTGGTAGCGGCCCACACACATATGGTTCTTAGTAGAGATACAAAGTTCGCCACAAGGATTTTTTATGGGGACTGATGCTTGGCTGCCCTGAGAAGTGTGTGAGGCCTCACCTCGACTCAGTCTGACATTCAGTGGATTTTATATTTTAGACTATTATGGATACTTTATTTTGATGCATTTTGAGACTTAGAACTTATATGATTTCAGGATTTGGATAACATTGCTATGATTTGATGATTTACTTACATGCTTCTTGAGATAGAACACTACATGATTATTAGATAGAATGATATTGCAATGATAGATGTCGATATTGAATTTGCAGGACTTTATTCTAAATATAGAACTATGATGTATGTTTAGTTTATGTGAATTGGGATGAAAATTGCTTATGTGAAATTGCTTGGTAAAAGTTGTATTTGATCTGTGCAGATGAAAATTGTATGCTACTGATGATGTGCATTGTTATATTATTGAATTATATTATATTTGGATATTTGGAAGTACTAATGTGTAAATCGAGATGCGCAGGAAATTTACCATGTGACCATGGAAAATTACGGAGAATCAAACCTAGACATATGTATGTTCGTAAAGCCAGGGTTTGTCTATTTGGAGAGACAACACCCCGTTTGTGTTGTATTTTATTCGTAACAGTATATGCTGCATGAGTGTTAAGTGTTAATTAAATTTTAATGTGTAAAAACCTCAAGAGACAATTTCATGTTTTATTTTTGTAAAAGTATTTTATTAGTGTCACTTGACACGTGTGTATTTAAATTTAAATATTTTCATTTTGTCTCTTGGTGGGAAAGTGTTTAATTATAATTAGTCTTAAATAAAATAATGTGTTGTCAAAAATATTTTGGGAATATAATATTTGGAGTGGTCAACTTATGTTTGACCCGAAAATAAACTTCAGAGGGGTTTAAAATGGGTTAAATGAACACCTAGGGGTAGTTTAATAGGGTTTCCTAAAGCCCATAAGGTATACCTAGGGGTTAGGGGTAATTTTAGGCAAGTTTCTACTTTATAATGATCTTTTTAACGCTTTAAAAATTGATTTTTTTGAGTTGAGCGAAAATTGAAAATTGAAGTTAAATCAAATCAAGATTTTTCCCTTTTGGAAGGAGAGTCTTTTTGCATTTTGCTTTCTTTCTTCTTTTTGTTTTTTTTAGAATCCTGTGAGAACTCAAAGAGTGAACTTGTTAATTAATTTAGTATGTTTTAAAAAAAAATTTGTTCCGTTTTTGCCCTAAATTTTGGGCATGACATTTTGGTATCAGAGCAAGGTTTCCACACTAGGAGCCTTACTCACTTACGTTTCGCCTTAGAATATTTTTAAAATTATTTTGTTAATGGAAATTTGAATTTAAATAAATTTAATTATAAAAGAAATAAATTAATTGTTTTTGTCTTATTTTCCTCTTAGGATGCCTCCGTTGACGCGACAAGCTCACAAGCGCGGACGGGGTCCTAGACGTGAGCGCATAGCACGCGATGAGGAAGAGAGGGAGGCATCGGTTCTAGAGGAGAACCCAGAAGCACCTCCCGAACAGCCAAATGAACCTAACTGAGACCTCTTAGCAGCCATTCAGAATCTTATTGGCATTGTTCAGGAAAGGATTCCAACAGAGAACCCTCAGGTTAGGAGTCATGACTCTGGGAGTCATAGGTCTGTTGATAGAGAATGAAGCAGGAGCCCAGCTCTGATTCCTATAGAGAGTCAGGGTGGTAATGAGCCAGAGTCAGTGCATATGCCAGGACCACCTCCAGCGGTGGAACCAGTTTATTATGAGAGAGGTCGTCAAGATCCAGGGGATCTCATCAGGGAGGTCATGCGCCTCCAACCACCATCCTTCGGAGGTTCTACAGATGGAGTAGAGGCCGAGGCATGGCTTCTGAGTCTTGAGAGGTGCTTTGCGTTGCGTTCTTATGAGAGCAACTTGAAAGCATGTGTTGCAGTTCATCTTCTGAGAGGGACAGCCTCCACCTGGTGGAGACAGGAAGAGTACAAATGCGGATTAGTTCTTGATACACTCACTTGGGAGATATTCATAGAGAGGTTCCATGAGAGGTACCTATCAGAGCACTTCAGGCAGCGTCGTATAGACGAATTTCATGATCTCCAACAAAAAGGCTTGTCAGTAACCTAGTATGAGAGTAAAATCTTTGAGTTGTTGCCATATGTAGATTATCTAAAGGATGAGAAACTTCTTGTAAACCGCTTCATCAGGGGATTGAATGTCGGTATAGCCGGGCCTGTTAGGATGTCCGCCCCAGAAAGCCTTCAGGTTGCTGTAGAGAAGGCACTGATTGCCGAGGAAATTTAGGTTAGACCACAGGACAATAGGGATCGGTTTCAGAACCGAAATCCCACACCTCAGACTTATGGATTCCAGAAACCACATTGGAAGGGGAACAACCAAAATTCCCAGGGGTTCTCCAAACCCCCTCCTCCACAACAGGCACCATAGAACCAGAAACAGAAGCCTCCACAGTATCAGTAGGGCTCCAAGCCCAAGCAGTGGCAGACTCAGGGACAGAAACGTGATCAGAAAGCATAGGGGCAGTACACATAGCCGGCGGGGACTCAGCAGTCCTCCAGGGGTGGGTACAGCGGATCCAGTAGGACAGGAGGTCAAGCTTTTTCTAGGCCTCAGGGTGCCCAGTTCTAGGCATGGGGTGCTTGCTTTACATGTGGAGCCACGGGGCACTTGGCGAGGGATTGCCCTCAGGGGCAGGTAGCAGGGAGTCAGCGGATGGCCGCTTCAGAGCCGACAGTTGGTGATATGGGCAGGTCCCATAGAGTATTCACAGCGGTTGACAACTGCCAGGCTGATCATCAGGCCATGGTTATCGAATCTTCAGGTATTATCAGAGGTAACAATGTATCTATTTTGTTTGATTCAGGAGCCACTGACTCCTTTATATCTCCATCGGTTGTGGAGCGTTGCGGGCTAGTGGCAACTAGGCAGGATGTCAGTTGGGAAGTGGAATTAGCTTCAGGGGCTAGAGTGTCAGTGGAATCAGAGGTTAGGGCATGTCAGCTGCAGATTGGCAAGACCACCACTTTAGTAGACCTTAGAGTGACTCCACTTGGATCTTACGGAATCGTACTTGGCATGGACTGGCTTTATGCCCACAGAGCCAAGATGGATTGCCACCTGAAAAGGATCGAGTGTGAGGATGATCATGGTTCGCCCATAGTCATCACCGGGATTCAGAGGCCCGTGTCTCTTCGTATGATCTCCGCAATGCAGCTTAAGTGGAGCATGCAGAAGGGATGTCAGCTTTTTGCTATCACTATCAGTGACAGATGGGAAGAGGAGGAAAAAGAAACATTGCTCGATGACCACCCTATCCTTAAGGGATATTCAAATGTATTTCCTTCAAAGCTACCGAGAATGCCTCCCCACAGAGAGATTGATTTTCATATAGACCTAGTACCAGGAGCCGAGCCAGTTTCCAGAGCACCTTATAGAATGACCACAAATGAACTTAATGAACTTAAAATTCAGCTTGAGGAACTTCTTGAGAAGGGTCATATCCGTCCTAGCATATCCCCGTGGGGTGCACCAGTCATCTTCGTTAAGAAGAAGGATGGATCTCTACGATTGTGTATGGATTATCGACAGCTAAATAAAGTAACCATCAAGAACTGATATCCTTTGCCCAGGATTGATGATTTGTTTGACCAGCTTCAGGGTGCCAAAGTCTTTTCCAAAATAGATCTGAAGTCAGGGTATCATCAGTTGAGAATAGTGGAAAGTGATATCCACAAGACCGCATTTCGCACTAGATATGGTCACTATGAGTTTATCGTAGTTCCCTTTGGACTTACGAATGCCCCAGCAGTTTTTATGAGCCTTATGAATGGGGTGTTCCGTACCTTTCTGGACCATTTTGTTATTGTGTTCCTCAATGATATACTGATATATTCTCAGAATGAGAAGGAGCATGAGGAGCACCTAAAATAGGTATTGCAGTGTTTGCAGGATAACTAGTTGTTTGGCAGCCTATCGAAGTGTGCTTTCTTTCAGTCTGAGGTCAAGTACCTTGGACACGTTATTTTCGATGATGGGATCTCAGTTGACCCATCAAAGATTAGGGCTATTATGGATTGGCCAGCGCCTACCAGTGTGACAGAGGTCAGGAGTTTCATGGGTTTAGCAGGATACTACCGATGTTTTGTCGAGGGTTTCTCCAGAGTCGCACACCCTATTACCTCTCTTCAACGTAAAGGGAAGAAATTTGAGTGGACAGAGAAGTGCGAGAAGGCCTTTCAGGAACTCAAGAAGGCACTTACTAGCACTCCTATCCTTGTTGTACCAGATCCTTCAGCTGACTTCATGGTTTGTATAGATGCTTCCCTAGAGGGTTTAGGGGCAGTTCGTATGCAAGGTGGTAGGGCCATAGCTTTCGAGTCTAGGAAACTTAAGACTCATGAACTTAATTATCCCACCCACGATCTTGAGCTCGCGGCAGTAGTGCATGCACTTGTGAGGTGGAGACACTTCCTTTTAGGACATCACTTTGAGTTGCATTCAGATCATCAGAGTCTTCAGTACATCTTCACTCAGCCGAACCTTAATGCACGTCAGAGAAGATGGATGGAGTTTTTGTGCGAATATGATTTTGACGTTCACTACATCAAAGGAAAGGAAAATGTAGTTGCAGATGCCTTGAGTAGGAGACGTCACGAAGTTTACACTATATCCATGGGCACAAACTTGAGAGACCGTATACTTCGGCACTTGTCAGAGGATGGATGGTATGCGGAGGTTTGTCAGGTATTACGTTCTCAGGTTACTCTAGAAGGGAAATATGTGGATTATTCTTTGGAGAACGATGGACTGTTACGCCACAAAGGGCGCATTTATGTACCTTCCTCCGGAGGGTTGCGAGAGTTCATTGTCATGGAAGCTCATAGAGCTCCTTATGTAGCACATCCCAGGGGTTAAGAAGTTGCATGCTGACTTGAGGCAGTTGTATCATTGGCCAGGAATGCGGTAGCTCATTGCTGAGATAGTAGCTCGGTGTCTCGACTGTCAGAGGGTTAAGGCGGAGCACCGCCATCCAGGTGGGTTGCTTCAGTCTCATGCTATACCAGAGTGGAAGTGGGATACTATATCCATGGATTTCATCATTGGTCTTCCTATGTCTTCTCGTCGCCATGATGCTATCTTGGTGATAGTTGACAAGTTGACCAAAGTAGCTCACTTTTCACTAGTTCGTACTACATTCACAGCTCCAGCAGTAGCACAGGTGTTCTTGCGAGACATTGTTAGGCTTCATGGCGTACCCAGCAAGATTATTTCTGACAGGGATTCTCTTTTCACTTCCACCTTTTGGAAGTCATTACAGGCAGCTATGGGCACTAAGCTCAATTTCAGTACAACCTACCACCCAGAGATAGATGGTCAGACAGAGAGGGTCAATCAGGTGTTAGAGGATATGCTTCGTATGTACGTCATGGATCATCAGACCCGATGGGAGGAGTATCTTCCCTTAGTGGAGTTTGCCTATAACAATGGGCATCACACTTCTTTGGGGATGCCACCCTGTCAGGCATTATACGATAGGCCTTGCAAGACGCCCTTGAGTTGGGATCGCATAGAGGATAGAGTTGCTATTGGTCCTGAGTTATTTCGAGATATGGAATAGCAGGTGGATTTGATTAGGCAGCGTCTCAGAGAGGCTCAGGATAGACTAAAGAAGTATGCTGATGCAAAGAGGATAGATCGTAGTTACTTGGTTGGAGACAGAGTTTTCCTGAGAGTGCGACTGCATAAGAGTCCAATCTGTTACGGAAAGGGTTCTAAGCTTGCACCTCGCTTTGTAGGACCTTTTGAGATTTTGGAGAGGATAGGCCCAGTTGCCTACCATTTAGCTTTGCCACCTAGCCTGTCACGCATCCACGATGTGTTTCATGTTTCAGTTTTGAGAAAGTATATCTATGATGAGTCTCACATTGTAGATTGGGATGCCTTGCAGGTGGAGTCAGACGGGTAGCTAGCTTTGGAGCCCATTCGCATTTTGGCACGCCGGACATTGGCCCTTCGAGGTTGAGAGCTGGACCAGGTTAGGGTCCAGTGGGATTGTTATAATGAGGTTACGGCTTCATGGGAGGATGCAGCACGTATGAGATCAGAGTACCCTCACCTCTTTGATGAACTCCAGGAGGAAGTTCATGCCTAGAGGGGGAGGATGTGAGGCCTAACCTCGACTCAGTCTGACATTCAGTGGATTTTATATTTTAGACTATTATGGATACTTTATTTTGATGCATTTTGAGACTTAGAACTTATATGATTTTAGGATTTGGATAACATTGCTATGATTTGATGATTTACTTACATGCTTCTTGAGATAGAATGATATTGCAATGATAGATGTCGATATTGAATTTGCAGGACTTTATTCTGAATATAGAACTATGATGTATGTTTAGTTTATGTGAATTGGGATGAAAATTGCTTATGTGAAATTGCTTGGTAAAAGTTGTATTTGATCTGTGCAGATGAAAATTGTATGCTACTGATGATGTGCATTGTTATATTATTGAATTATATTATATTTGGATATTTGGAAGTACTAATGTGTAAATTGAGATGCGCAGGAAATTTACCATGTGACCATGGAAAATTATGGAGAATCAAACCTAGACATATGTATGTTCGTAAAGCCAGGGTTTGTCTATTTGGAGAGACAACACCCCGTTTGTGTTGTATTTTATTTGTAACAGTATATGCTGCATGAGTGTTAAGTGTTAATTAAATTTTAATGTGTAAAAACCTCAAGAGACAATTTCATGTTTTATTTTTGTAAAAGTATTTTATTAGTGTCACTTGACACGTGTGTATTTAAATTTAAATATTTTCATTTTGTCTCTTGGTGGGAAAGTGTTTAATTATAATTAGTCTTAAATAAAATAATGTGTTGTCGAAAATATTTTGGGAATATAATATTTGGAGTGGTCAACTTATGTTTGACCCGAAAATAAACTTCAGAGGGGTTTAAAATGGGTTAAATGAACACCTAGGGGTAGTTTAATAGGGTTTCCTAAAGCCCATAAGGTATACCTAGGGGTTAGGGGTAATTTTAGGCAAGTTTCTACTTTATAATGATCTTTTTAACGCTTTAAAAATTGGTTTTTTTGAGTTGAGCGAAAATTGAAAATTGAAGTTAAATCAAATCAAGATTTTTCCCTTTTGGAAGGAGAGTCTTTTTGCATTTTGCTTTCTTTCTTCTTTTTGGTTTTTTTAGAATCCTGTGAGAACTCAAAGAGTGAACTTGTTAATTAATTTAGTATGTTTTAAAAAAAAATTTGTTCCATTTTCGCCCTAAATTTTGGGCATGACAAAGTGAGTGTCGAGGGTGGAGCTAGTGGGGTCAAGCATCTAAGTATCCACTCTGAATAGCGTAGCCTCGGGGGTAAAACCCCATGTGGGATCAACAACTATTGTCTTGGCCAGCCATAAGAATTGTGCTTGTCTTATTTTGAACATTCAAGACCAAACAACAAAACATTGTGTCTTTTGTGTCTTCAAGTGTATGCAAAACAATTTTACATCAAACAACACACTTTTTTTTTTGAGTCATTTTGGGAGTCTAAACACTTGCAAACATTGAGTCCTCATCAACACTGTGTCATCTTGTCACGAAAAAAAAATAGTCGAACATTCAGATTTTGTCACAACAAAGCAACTTCACAGATTGGAAAAAATTGCACAAATTTTGCAGAAACGTGTCTGTGTCTGACATAATAGCATTTGTGTTGTATAACTACATCTGTGAATGGTAGAAACATGTTTGTGTTCTCAAAATCAACATTGCATTTACAAAAATCTCAGACTCATGTCTATGTTTAACAGAACCACGTTTGTGTCAGGAAATCGCGTCTGTGAAGTATACAGGCACGTCTGTGTTCAAAATTGAAAAAAAAAATTTACAGTCCAACAAACAAACACAGTCAGTTTTGGACTTATTGAGCTTCCTAGGTTATCTCTTCAGGTTTTCATCAAACATTCAACCTGTCTTTAGGTCTCACAAAGTCCATCATTTCTTTACACCTTACATTACATTCACATTTGTCTAAACTTGAGTCAAAAGGTCACTTGCTTGTCCTCATCACACTTTGTCAACACACTACATACAACAACATTTTGCTAAGTGGTCCCTCATCAAGGTTTGTCACCTTTGTGTCTCATTTGGTCTTACTTAGAGTCAAGGTCAACTTACCTCATCAAGAGAAACTATCATCTCTTTGGAAGTCACACCTACTCTACTACATACATACTTGGTCTTACACTTTGGACATTGCAACTAAACTTCGGATTCATTTACATTTCATCCAACTCTTGGTCTTCCATACTCTTTGCCATTTTCATCTAGTCTCACATCTTGGTCAAGACCTAGTTCATGGTTGAAACCCGTTCCCAAAAATCTAGGAGAGAAACTAAAGAGGCTCAAGAGTCTGCAAACATGAGTTCCTATGAGTATGACAATGATATCTTTTTCAATTCTGATCATACTACATTACATGACATGGATGCCTATAGAAACATTCCAAATGTTGAGAACATGGACACTACAAACAACAATGATACACACAATGACAATATGGACAACTTTTCGGTACATTCAGCAAAAGTGGAAGACACCATTATGAATCCTCATTTTAATCGATTGGTTGAGGAAATAATGAGGAGAGATAGACAATACTTTCTACAAGTGATGGCACAAAGTGGAGCCAATATACCTCATGATTTTGACATGTCTCAAATAATGGAAAATCGACCTTTGCAACAAAATCACTCCAACATGGATCAAAGGAGGCCTAATAGTGGAGGCAATAGAGGACCACATCTTGTGCCTGAATCACCATCATCTTTGTTTCAAAAACCAGAGGTCCCATACACACATGGTCAAGCATATGATACTCACCTTCGTAGACCATTATGGAAGTCTTATGCAGAGAAATATGCTCAACCACATACTAATGCTAAGGATCAACCAACAAAGCAATGGGATATTCAAAGGCATGCTCAAAATTTGGGGGCAACACACTAGAACAAACTCACGACATGCCTATAGAGTATGGTATACATGGACAAAGAAGATATTTTGTTCCTCATCATGACTCTATACCAAGTGGTCCATATACATAGCATCATTATAGACCTCCTCCATATGAACATGTGTATGATCAATATCATCCATATATGCAACATGCTCCTCCTCCAATTGGTGCCTCAAGCATGGGGTATGGTCCAAAAAGTCAATCTCCACAGAAGAACAATTTGGAGCAACAAATCAAGGACTTACAAAAGAAAATGGAGGATATAAATACACCGAAGCCAACTTACACAATGAGAGACATATGTCCTTATCCATTTGACAAGAGCATTCCAATGCCTGATTTTCCTACACACTTTGTGACACCTAAGTTTGATAATTATAGAGGCAAAGGGGATCCTAAGGCACACATAAGATAGTTTTTCACAGCTTGCATTGAGGTAGCTTCAGAAGAGACATATTTGATGAGATTATTCCCACAAAGCTTAGGTGATCAAGCTATGGAATGGTTCTCCCAACTTCCACCTGGAATTAAGTCTTGGGGTGATCTAGAAGAGGCATTTATCCAACATTTCTCATACAACATAGAGACAGACATATCAGTCACTACTTTGTGCAACACCAAGCAAAAAGATGGAGAGTCTTTTTCATCATTTTTACAAAGATGGAAGAATTTAGCCTTCAAATGCTCTTGTGAAATTCCACAAAAACAAATGGTAGAGATGTTCAACCAAAATGTTAACAAAGACATTGGTTATGATCTAAGAAAAGCTTGTTTTTCACCTTCAAGGATGTCATTGAAAAAGGCTTAGCAACAGAGAAGGTCCTAATTGAACAAGGAGTCATTAAGATATTCAATGAAAACAAAGATAACTTTAAAGGAAAAGATAAGCCAAGATTTTGGAATAAAACAGGAACACAGTCAATGATGGTGTTGTTGATGCCAATTCATTATGACCCAAAATCATTTTTTCCGAATCAAGCTCTACAAACATTCAAGTGAATACTCAAACAACTTCCAAATCACAAAGGAAGTACACTCCATTGGGAGAACCACTTGAGTCAGTTTTCAAAAAGCTAGTGGCAAACAAGGTAATCACTATTCCAGATTTTCCTCCATATGAGCCAAAGGTGAAACGAAATTGGTGGAATGATGATGGGTATTACGAATTTCACAAGAGCAAGGCTCATAAGACAGGAAATTGCCATCGATTGAAGAACTTCTTACAAGATCCCATTGATAAAGGTGACATTGAAATTGAAGGACACTCAACCAATCAAGAACATGAAATGTTTAAGGAACCATTCCCAAAACATGACAAGGGAAAAGCTAAAGCTACATATGATTAGACCAACTATACCAGAGCATCCTATAACTATGATTCAACTATCAATCACATCTTGATGGACAATTATGTCTCCATCATTATCATCAAGGACAAAACACCTAAGAATTCTACCCAAAGACCCAAGATTGTCCTAAAAGGCATTGGATCTTCTTCCAAACCTACCTCTGAATGTCATGTTACAACCTGTCGAAGTAAATTCACTTTGCAAGGTGCTCCAACCAAAAACACCGCTTCCTCATCCACCAAACCTGAGTATGACCTTATAGAACAGTTAGGGAAGACACCCGTGCTCATCTCCATTCTGGAGCTCCTACGCATATCAACCGCACATAAATCCATTCTTGACAAAATCTTGAGAGAAACTGTTGTTCCTACTGATCTGAACATGGACCAGTTTCAAGCCATGGTGGGATACCTTTCCATTCCACACTCCCTTACATTCACAGAAGTTGATGACACCTCCATATGTCAGCCACATAATGCACCTTTACACATTGAAGCCTTCATACACAAACACCACATAAAACGAGTCCTGATAGATGGAGGAGCAGGTCTAAATATTTTTACATCGAGCACTATTAAACAATTGGGATATTATGATAAAGCTGTGAATTCTACAAACAAAATTACCATTAAGGCATATGATGATGAAGAGCATTCATCCAAAGGCACAGTCACCTTACCTCTTAGAGTTGAGCTGGTTACAAAGGATGTGGTTTGTCAAGTCCTAGACCTGGAGCTCACATACAACATATTGCTAGGATGTCCTTGGATTAATGAAATAAGGCCAGTCCTATCTACATATCACCAATGCATTAAGTTTCCCCACACTAGAGTTGAAATAACAGTTAATGGTGATCCTAATCCATTCATATATTGCAATAACTTGAGATCGAAAACTGAGAAGATCATTCGAAGTAATCGCGAAGCTATTCCTTCTTTTGCGTTCATTGATCCTGAATCATTAAAACTTTCGACATCAAAAAAAGGTGAGATTAAAGGGAAATTCCAGGACAAGGGCATGGGTGAATACACTTTGAATCATACCATGTACTTACAACAAGTCATGAATTCACAAAAAGAATATGGATGACCACATCCTACTAAGCAGGTATCTATCATTACATTTGAATGGGATCCTACAATCTTCCAAAAATGGGGTGAACTGGAAGAAGAAGACTTATACAAAATGCTTTACAAAGACCTTGAAAATGATACACAAGATCACATCAGTTTACCATGTGAGAAGTATGGCAAAGGGTTCAAGATTCTACAAAAATTTGGGTATGATGGTAAAAGTCCTCTTGGGTTAAGAAAGGAAGGCATCATTGAACCTTTACAACCTGAATTGACATTCAAAAAGGAACATTCCAAAGGACTTGGTTTCATGACTTCCAAGGCTCATACTCAAAAGACAAAAGAAGCATTACAAATCAAAGCTTCCAAAATTCAACAAGAAAATCGCTATTCCACAGACTCCAATGAATGGGAATGGGGTTCAGACAAATCCTCTAGCGACTATAAGCTCATCAAGACATTCAGAGAACCAAGTGAACCAATAGAAGAAGAGGAATTTAATAGGAAATTCAAAGTTGGTCAAGAAACAACCCCAGAGGATCCCATACAGTCTTTGCCTCTAGGTCCTAGGTTGAAATCACATAGAATGAGAACACCTGTCCCAGAATGAACTACTAGTGATGATAATTTGGATTCATTCATGATCAAGACTGATGAGGAGAGTGCCAATGATGACCTTGATAACTACCTCGACATACCTAAATATAATTGCATCTTCACTCTTAACCCCACTAACTTTGAAGACATCAAAGGCCTTCCCCTTATTCACCACCAACTTATTGACTGCGATCATGAAGGACCTGCACAGTTTGACACATTCCAAAATGATGAAGCCCTTACTGACTATCTTGGCATACGAGATGATCTTCCCCTTGGAGACCATAAAGTAGGATACACTATAGAACTCAACAACGTGGCATGTTTTGGTGAGGGTGTCGGACCTTCTAGTCACAAAAATATAAAAATAAAAACAAACCAAGGGTCTTATGGCGAAAACCACATTGTGGCACTATCTGAGCCCAAAAAAGTAAAAAGAAAGGACGTATTTGAGTGCGAAAACCTCTTTGAGGCACCCGAAGATGGAAGGCTCGACATTCTCCCAGCATCATATGAAGAAAAGTCATCCATGTTGGTAGAGGAGACTATCAAAACAAACATTGGTATAGAAGAAGTTCCACACAACATATTCCTAGCTCAATCTTTGATAGAGTTAGAAAGGTCAAAATTCATAAGTTGCTTCATGCAATGACAAATCAATTTTGCATGGTTATATGCTGATATGCCTGGATTGGATCGAGATTTGGTAATGCACCATTTGATAGTTAAATCGAGGGCAAAACCAGTGAAATAAAAATTAAGAAAGATGCATCCATAAGTGGCATTATTAGTCAAAGCAGAGCTTGAGAAATTATTGGATGTCAGATTCATATGCCCAATTGACTATCCTAAATGGATCTCCAACTTAGTGCCTGTCCGTAAACCAGATCGTAGCATCAGAATATGTACAGATTTCATAGACATCAACAAAGCTTGTCCTAAGGATGATTTTCCTTTACCAAATATTGACTTGATTATTGATCTCATAGCAGGTCATGCGATGTTATCCTTGATGGATGGATTCTCCAGTTACATTCAAATAAAAATTGCATCTGAAGACCAGCACAAAACAACATTCACTTGTCCTTGGAGAAATTTCTGCTAGAATGTCATGCCCTTTGGGCTAAAAAATGCAAGCCCTACATATCAAAGAGCCATCACTACTATCTTTCATGATCTCATGCATGTAACTGTAGAAGATTATGTCAATGACCTCTTGGGTGAATCAATAGACAGGGATACACATCTGGACATACTTTCAGTCGTCTTTGATTAGTTGGAAAAATATAAAGTAAGATTAAACCCCAAGAAATGTGTCTTTGGAGTAACCTCTGGGAAGCTCCTAGGATTCATTGTCTCAATGAGAGGAATCAAAGCAGATCCAGCAAAAGTCAAGGCCATCCTAGAGATGCAACCACCAAGAAATATTAATCAACTTTGATCTTTGCAAGGGAGACTCCAGTCTATACGAAGATTCATAGCACAACTCGCAGATAAATGTAATCCTGTTCAGCACTTACTACATAAAAACATCAAATACAAATGGGATGATAATTGTCAACAAGCTTTCCAGGCACTCAAACATTATCTTCTGAATCCACCAGTTTTGATACCACCAATTCCAAATCAGCCTCTACTACTATAAATATCCACTACTTCAACAGCACTGGGGGCACTCTTAGCACAACAGGTTACTAAAGGCAAAGAAAAGGCAGTCTATTACATCAGTCGCAAATTAGTGGGATATGAGTTGAATTATACACCAATTGAGCATGCATGTCTCGCTGTGGTCTTTGCTTCGCAAAAATTATGAAATTACATTCTAACTCATAAAACTAAGTTGGTTGCAAGGATCGATCATTTGAAATACCTACTCAATAAAGCAA
Source organism: Cryptomeria japonica (assembly GCF_030272615.1). Lineage (NCBI taxonomy): Eukaryota > Viridiplantae > Streptophyta > Pinopsida > Cupressales > Cupressaceae > Cryptomeria > Cryptomeria japonica. The sequence goes on along the minus strand of NC_081406.1, from coordinate 597,099,017 downwards.
CACTTATTGGGCGACTAGCCAAATGGGTGATGCTCTAGAGTGAATTCAACATTGAGTATGTGGACAGAAAAGCAATAAAAGGACAAGAACTCATAGATCAATTCACGGATGCTCCCATGATAGATGATGTTCCTCTAACTTCAAAATTTCCATATGAATCCATTTTAACAGTGTCGCACGCAAAGCCTTGGCAACTATACTTTGATGGCTCATACACACAGCATGGGGCAGGAGCTGGCATCCTCTTCATAACTCCTCAAGGGGATTCCATACCAAAATGATACCGCTTATCATTTCCTTGCACTAATAACATAGCAGAATATGAGGCATTAACAAATGGATTATAGATTGCAATTCAATGGAAAATCCAGGAACTTCAGGTTTTTGGAGATTCTCAACTTGTAATTCGTCAAACAATAGATAACCACCAAACAAAGGATGAGAAATTAATGCCTTACAAAAGAATGGTAGATGACCTGAAACAACATTTCACAAAGATATACTTTGAGCAGATACCAAGAGAATAGAATCAAGCCACAGATGCCATGGTTACAATTGCTTCATTAATCGATCTACCACCAAATGAGACCCGCTATGAGTTCTTGGTGGATAACCTTTTGGTTCCCTCATATGAAATCACTCCTACTGAGGTGATATGTGTTGTCGGTCCTGATTCCTAGTTGTATGGTCACATTTTCACATACCTTTGTGACAATACCCTACCTCCTGACCTATCCAATAATCAATGCCGCACTTTCATTTGCCAATCTTCTCGATACGTCATTTTAGCCAATATCCTATACCGTCGAGGTCTAGATGGCACTCTTCTTAGATGTTTAGAAAGTGACAAAGCTCAGATTGCGTTATGTGAAGTACATGAAGGGATATGTGGTCCACATTCTGGTGGTCCTACCTTACCCAAAAAACTCATCAGGATTGGATACTACTGGCCCAATATGGAAAAAGATTCCATTTCTTCCTTTCACTATGCACACACTCACGACCTATTCATCCATAATAAACTTACCCATTCTCATCAAGGCTTGTTATTGATCTACCTAAGATTGGTTAGCCATTGATAATAATCCCTCCTTTTCATATTTTTCCATCCATAATAAATCAGCTCCTATCTATGGCTAAGGCAAATCCTACATCCAGTAATGGTTGTGAAACTAAGAATATCACATGTTTTGAGGAGTACAGTTTCTTCCACTTTTCTTCAGTCTATCCGCGCACAATCCAAAATAAAGCAACATCTACATCGCCAGTTCGCAATAAAGTTTTGTCTTCTCCGCAATAAAGTATCAGTTTCATGGATTCAACTAGTTTCAGATGAGACACATCAGCAACAATGGGCTTCAACAAATCAAATCTTTCAACAGACTCAGACAATATATGGTTCAGTGCTATCTATCCTTTTTGTGAAAGTGAACATTGTGACCACAATCAAATAAGACTTATACAAGTGACAAGGGACACTAAACTTGAGAACTATAGTGGATGTTGGTGTCGAGTCTTTGTTTTCTTTTGATTTTAATCTTTTTGGTGACATGTCTTTTATCTTTTCCGGGATGTCTCTGACTAGAGATTCTATTTCCAGGATGTCTTTGACTAGAAAGGCAAGGATGGGGTATCGTCACCTATTTTCTTTGCTATCTATGGATTGTCTCTTAGTAATGCTATGACTTGTCCAAGGATATGAGGACACTATAAGTCTAGTGTGAACTAGGGCATTCCTTGTTTATAACTATCTTATCTCCATGCAAATGGGTACAATGACTTTCTGGGTCAAACATATGCCTTGATTGTCATAACCTATTTTGCCATAATAAAGCTCAATGATGATAATGCACAAGAAGCTCTTTCATATCTTCTATCTTCCATCCCCATTTCTTGATTGACTTTCATCATCCTTCTTGAGTCCGTGTAGCCTGCTATCACATGACTGAGTATAATGACATGCCAAAAATATTTACATTTCATGTAGTTTACACCTGCATTATCACATGTTAGCATTTCATACATACATATAGATATAACAATTGCATCACATCCTGCACACAACACATGTTGGCACATTTTACATTTTCATCATGTAAATGATCATTTGCATTATCATATTTATCTGCATTCCATACATTCATAATTGCATTTGCATAAACATATAAAACATAAAAGAACAAAAGTATTGCAGTTCATTAAGTACATATTTGCATCCATATCATAATCCATCACATAGAAACATACATCATAGAAACATATAGAAGCATCACATAGGTACACATGCATATAGCTTCCGCAAAGATGAATCATCTCATATATATAATCATAAAGTGTCATAATACAATGATGTCAAAATCATATGGCTACAATCACCCGTAGGTGTCTACATCATAATACAAAATGGTACAAAAACTGATACATAGGGAGCCCTCTAAGGCTATGATGAACTCCCTCCCTTGGAGCTGCCTGGCCTCGATGGAGTCTGAGCCCTAAAAGGACCTGCCTCAGGATCATCTCTCCTACCCCCTCTATTTGGTGGTGGTGGAGGACCCATAACCCCACCGCTGGACGCCTGTCTCCTCTGACTCCCTCCAGTGGTCGTTGCTGTACGTGATGGTCTCCGGAAGCTCCTAGCCCGCTGATCGGCTAGCATTGCACCATAATAGAGATCCCGCTAGTAAGCGATCTCTCCCCTATCCATAGAACATAGGTGTATCTAGCCCTTGTGTCCTCTACCACCTACCTCCCAGCCCTCAGTGCTATCTCAGCCTTAGTGTAGCACTGTATAGCCTGATCTCGCTCCTGCTCAGTATCTCTGAGCTGCCTCCTGAGTCTATCCCTCTCCCTCTCCAGGTCCTGAATCTCATCTACCTATCCCTGGTAGATCTCCCTCAGCTCAAGCAACTCATCCTACTCCTCCTCGGCCCCCTGTACCTCTACCTATGGCTCCCTCTGTACGGGTGCCTATGCCTATCCCTATGCCCGTACCTGTACCTACCTCTGTCCTTGTCCCTGTCCCTATCCCTGCACCTATCTAGGACCCTATGCTACTAGCACCTATACTAGCAACCCACCACGACCCCTCACCACCTGAACCTGTCTCTCCTCTTGACCCTCCCTTCATAGAGCCACTCTCCTCTCTCCTACCACACCTCACCTCCTCTGTTGACCTCTGCCCCCACTGTCTCTGTCATCATCATCATCTCATGTGCCATCCCCATCTATCAGCTCTCGGGGATCTATAAGGTGTGGGAATGGATTCTTAGCCCAGTATGTAGTGTACTCTACATCCATCCCTGCATCCTTGATCTCTAGCCACATATCCCATGGCAAGGGAATCATCTCTACCAACTGCATCATAGCCTGATCATATGACAGTAGTGGCCCAAAGTATGCCTCGTCGCACACTGTCTTGATCGTGAATGAATCCAAATTATCATCACTAGTAGCAACACGAGGGTTGGCTGTGGGCTGTTGGAGCACCTTGGAGACACTGGTTACACAGCACACCAGATATGCCTGGGGACTATGTGTGCTGGCACACTTGTACTATGAGCTACATCTGTTTGTGTATCATGGAGCCATAGGATTGGGCTGCAGAGTTACCTTACTGTAGGTATGGGCCTAGGAGCATCTCCCGATTACCCAAACGATACACTTCAGGGGCAAGGGTCATGGACGCAGCTTCATGTATTTGTATGATATGATTACTTCACAACCACAGATTGGCAGGTTGGAGTACTGGCGTCGAGTCTTGGATGAGATCGACACTATGATATGGAGGTCATATCTTAGGTGCGAGTAGTGGGAGGATGATGCAGTAGAGTTACCATACACCTTCCAGAGCAGATATTTGATTGGGTGGATGCCCTATGTATTGGAGAGGCAGCTAGTGGACAGAGTGGGTAGACAGTTTGGCAGGATTCAATGGATGCCATGGGGCTCAGGTATGTATGCATAGACAGTGCACAACTAGGCACACTTTGGGCCATTGCTGTCATATGATCAGGCTGTGATGCAGTTGGTAGAGATGATTCCCTTGCCATGGGATATGTGGCCAGAGATTGAGGATGCAGGGAAGGATGTAGAGTACACTGCATATTGGGCTGAGCATCCATTCCCACACCTTATAGATCCTAGAGAGCTGATAGATGGGGATGGTAGAGGAGATGACGATGATGACAGAGATGGTGGGGGTAGAGGCCAACGAAGGAGGTGAGGTGTGGTAGGAGAGAGGAGAGTGGCTCCGTGGAGGGAGGGTGGAGAGGACAGATAGGTTCAGGTGGTGAGGGGTCGCGGTGGGTTGCCAGTATAGGTGCCAGCAGCACAGGGTCCTAGATAGGTGCAGGGATAGGGACAGGGATAGAGGCAGGTACAAGTATGGGCACAGGGATAGGCATAGGCACCCATAAAGGGGGAGCCACAGATAGAGCAATAGGTAGAGGTACAGGGGGTAGAGGAGGAGGAGGATGAGCTACTTGAGCTGAGGGAGATCTACCAAGGATAGGCAGATGAGATTCAAGACCTGGAGAGGGAGAGGGATAGACTAAGGAGGCGGCTCAGAGATACTGAGTGGGAGCGAGATTAGGCTATACAATGCTACACTAAGGCTGAGACAACACTGAGGGCTGGGAGGCAGGCAGCCAAGGACACAGGGGCTAGATATGCCTATGTTCTGTGGGCAAAGGAGGAGATCGCTTACTGGCGGGATCTCTATTATGGTGCAGTGCCAGCCGATCAGCGGGCTAGGAGCTTCCAGAGACCATCACATATAGCGACGACCACTAGAGGGAGTCAGAGGAGACAGTCGTCCAGTGGTGGGGTTATGGGTCCTCCACCACCACCAGATAGAGGGGGCAAGAGAGATGATCCTGAGGCAGGTCCTTCCAGGGCTTAGACTCCATCGAGGCTAGGTAGCTCCGAGGGAGGGAGTTCATCATAGC
>NC_081406.1:594438545-594446045 GCF_030272615.1 Cryptomeria japonica | reverse complement strand
TGATAACTAATAAGTCTATTCCACCAAATTGAGGTTGAGGAAAAATTGAAACCATGTTGCAAGGAAGAGTTATTCTCTTCCAAAAAAACAAACTTGTTGCCAAGCTTTCCAAATAAACTAAAGAGGAAAGGGTGCTTTGATTTTAAAGAAGAGAGTCATTAACATTTTATCTAACCAATTAATTGTTTTCCACTTTTTTTAATTGAAGCTTCCATGATTCGATGATGAACTAAAATTTTCCACAATTCATTTCTACTAGTAACCTACATAATTCATTTTACCACAAGGCAAAGTCCTTGAGTTTGGGGGTCTATGAGACCAAGACCACCTTTAGCTCTTGGTGGAATGCAATGGGACTAAGAAGATGAAATGAAACTAGCATTACCATCCTATTTAGACCAAATAAATTTTCAAATTGTTTTATTCAAATATGTTGGATTTGTGTGAACGTTGTCATTGTTGTCATTGATGTCAAACCCAATCATCCAGATTGGTCCAAATGTGGTATATTGAGAAGATGAGGTTGGTATAGGTTATGATGTTTTGCAGTGATGGAGAACAGGTATATGTGTGATGCAGAGCTATAAGGGTTGTGTAACTCTCTAGAGTCATTTCTAGAGGTGATTGAAAATCTTATATCTTGATCATGTTGAACTTTTTGGTCATTGTCACTTGTATTTTGTGCTACGAGTCCTATATTCTGGAATCAATGATATTCATATTATGGAGTAATATTTTTGATGATGCTTGGGAGTTGTGATTATAGATCCATTCTAATGGGTCTGATAGATGCTTGTTTGGTCCTGGTATGTGAAGCGTGTAGAAGATCAGTGAAGGCCAACTTGGTTATCATATTTTTTATCAAGGCATTTTTGGTTACGTGTTGATCAGAGTAATTAAATCATTTGTGCTTGGTCGACATATCATCTTGTTGGTTGTTCTTACCGGTATATATGAGCATATGAGGTGGTGCGTGTGAATGAAGAAAACAACCAGTACAGTGTGTGTAGTGTGATTTGCGAAGTAGAGTCAGAGTAGAGAGAGTGTTGTGCTAATCCTTTACCAAATTTGCTACAATATAGTGATCAGTGTTAGCACAAATATTCTTTACTAGATCTTCTGTGAGTTAGTATTATGTTATTTGAGCTTACATTGGAACTAATTCTATGCATTTGGAGATGCACCTTTCTTCAATTCATCATTTTCTGTTGCAGTGAGCATTCTAGCAGTGAGCCATTTTTGTAACCCGGTAGTGAGCCACTCTTTTGTAAACATCATACATCTAGTTATATTATCTTGAGAGCTAACACTCTTTGTGGTTTTTCCCATTTGGGTTTTCCATGTATAAAATTCAGTGTTCCTATTGTGGTTGTGTTTTCATGTTTATTCTTCATTTGTCATTTCATGTTGATGTGCTTAATTGATAAATCTGGTATAATAGTAAAAGGTTAAGAAGTTGACAGAAAATTTTATGAATTGGTGCAAATAATGATTAACCCCCCCCCCCCCCCCCCCCCTCAGTATTTCAGTCCCTTCAACCAATCCAAAAAAATCTTCATATCCTTTCTTGGAAGACATCCAACAAGATGAATAGTAAACATGAGGAGCAATGAGGATCCTATTAGCCACTTGAATCTTGCTTGCAAAAGATAAAAAAATGTTAACCCAACTAAACAACTTACTTTTTAGAATATTTAAAAACCATCCCCACATTTCAGAAAGAGAGACCCCTAAACCAAAAGAGATTCCAAGATATCTTGTTATCTCCCCATGTTTTATAAGTCTCCACTCCTTAGCAATCCCATGAGGAATGGTACAATTTTGGGAACCAAAAATAAAATGGTACATATTTAGGATGTCTAAGGTGTTATTAAGCTCCTCTTTAGAATTTTGAATAAACATGTTGTTATAACCACCTTGTCTTGAGGAATGCATATGCCTCTAATAAGTTTTATCTAATTAGCCTTTTGAAGCAAGTAACCCAAGGCATTAGTAGTAAGAACATATAAGAAAGGAGATAAAGGACACATTCAAAGGAGGCTGATATAGATTTGTTGACAACAAATTGTGAATTTGCATCTTTAAATAGCATTTGTACATGATTTTGGGTCTTTGGACCAAATCCCAACCACTGCAACATTTTAAGAACGAATTGCCAACAAATCCTATCATAAGATTTATCAAAATCAAGCTTGACTATTAAAGCATTTTGGCATGATTGTTGGACCCACTCCATAGTCTCCCAAGCCAACATAAGATTGTCAAGTATAAATTTGCCTTTTATAAATCCTATTTGCTCAGCTCTCACTATACACTGCACAATAGGTTTAATTATGAGAGCTAGAGCCTTAGAAATAATTTTATAAGAGGTGCTTAATAGAGTAATTGGTCATCAGCCAATAATAAAGTCTTCATTTTTCCCTTTAGGAATGAGTTTGATTAATCCTTTGTTAATACCTGGACCTAAGGAGCCCTTCTATAGGGCTTCCAAATAGAGCATATAAAAATCATCTTTGGTATGATGCCACATGGTTTGATAAAATTCAATTGGAAGACCATCAAAACTAGGACTATTATTAGTTTTTTATAGAGAAAAGAGCATGTTCAAGCCCTTCCATAGAGAGGGTTCAATCCAAAAAACATTTATAACCTAGTTCAATCATATTGGGAATAAAATTATTGACATCTTCTTCTAAGGTTTGTTGGATGTCTTGCCAATTGTTCTCTTCTTTGAATATTTTCTAATAATTTTTTTGAAATAAATTAGTAATTTCAGCAATATCAGTATGTAGTTTACCTTTTCTATACCCACAATAGGACTAAGAGGGGGGGTGAATTAGCCTGGAACTCTTTAAATTTGATCTTACTAATATTAAACAATAATTAACAACTACACTAACACTATTAAGAATCAACACATGAACACCATATTTACATGGAAAACCCAATCAAGGAAAAACCACGGTGAGAATCATACTCACGATATAAATAACCTTTATTGCAAAGTTTTAGGATTACAACCAAGTAGCAACAAACACCTAATGGACTTGCAAGACTAAGCTGCACTACCTTAGGGCAAGATATAAGGACAATCTGAATTGAGCCACACTGATTTAGGGAAAGATACAAGGTGCTACCAAAAGACCTACTATCAAATAGCAACAAATAAAATAGCCTAAATGATATGAGAAGGATCTCCTAATCATGAAATTGTCCTTGTACCTCTGTGTCAAGCAACCAACATCATGGCAAACATCTCTGGTAATCACCACTGTCATAACACTCTATCTCACATAAAGTATCACCTTCAAAGCTCTTCACAAACTAACTTTTGCACATCTGTTAGTCTCAAATATGCTTGCACATCATTCAAATTCACTTCTCATCAATCTACATTCTATCCCATATACTTCACACACAACTCATACGTTTTCACTTCTTAAATATAACATAGATCATCAAAAACCTAATTGAAGGTCGACCACAACCGGAATAAATATTATTGTACAAAATAAGCCATGCAAACCAAAAATATTCAAGGTAGACCTCTCCAAGAGAAAGAGGGGACCCAAAAGCATCACAAAACGTTCTTCTAAGTCAAATCAAATGATCCATATACCTTAACACAAACTCAAAATATGCCACCAAATGTAATATGTAGATAAATAATAGAACTTAGCAATTAGTTAGCAAAAAGACATCTTCCAATGCAAATTATTCCACACGGATCTCCATGCACCATGGTGAGTACCATAACAATGCTCTAGCTCAACCTTCAAATCATATCCGGACCAAAAAACATGATCCAAACAAGATAATCCAATCGGACAAACCGAACCATAACACAACTGAATATACTAAGAATGAATAAACATAACCCACTTGAAAAATAGAAACAACACCAAAAAATCACTCTAAAAATACTACACAGACCACATAACCATGTCCAATAAACTACAACATATTTGGAGGCCACCAAGCACTTTTCGAACCAGTTTGATAGATGCCCTTATCATCAGAAAATAGTAACAACCAAACTCTGCAATCCACGAACCAGAAAACCAGTCAATACAACATCCAAAGAACATAACTTTACCATCAAGGAATGCAAAAAATTATACCAATGAACATTAAATATTATTTCTTGCATATATTAAGTACTCTTTTCTACATATTGAACTTGTCACAACCAACACCAAAACATCATTTGAACCAATACCAAACACTAAACAAGGAAACCTACAATAGTACAATATTATATATGAACCAAACTTCATCCGGACCACCAAGTTTGACATCAATGACAACCAAACTCAGATATCAATCAAACAACCCAGATTTCCAACAATCCATAATGACCCCGATTTTCTCCTTCTTATGTTTATAATTCAAGTAGTTGAAGAAAAATTTGGAGGCTTCATTCCCTTCCCTTTTTCAGTGAAGTCTAGCTCTAATTTTTTCTCCCTATACCCTATAATGGTCAAGTTGTTGCAACTGAGATTCAATAACATCAATAGAATCTGAATATTTTCATTATGAGGGTCGACATTCAATTACTTTCTAGCATATTCCAACTACCCTTAAAGGGTTTATGTTCTACATTTATGTCTCCATGTCATTCTCTTACAAAAGATTGAAGAAATTCAATGCAATGTGTGAGAGGAGAACACCACCATTCAATCCATGAATCACACTTGACGTTTTGAAATGGATTACCAAATAACCACTAGGGTAAAAACACATTCAATATTTTTTAGGGAGGTATTAAGCTTATAAGGGATCTCAACCACTAGAGTATCATCTTGAGTCAAATATATAGAGCGGATGATAAGAAAATGATCAAATAGAGTGGTCGAATAATCAACTTGGACATAGGAAATAGAAGAAGAGATTTATATATTAAGGTTGTGTGATACATAAAATCAATCTAATATTCTCAATTTACTATCATTACCTAATCTGCAATTTGACCAATAAACCAATTAATAACATGGTTGGATAATTTATTACAAATTGGATCAACCACTCCAACAATATTTTGGTAATAGATCCATCTTTCAAATTATTCTTGACTAAGATTGAAATGATTAAACTAGTTGCGATCTTCATGATGTTCAACCATATTAAAATCTCACCTTGACACCCAATCAAAATTAGGAAGGATTTTAGACATCCACTCCCAAAGAATGGACACACCCTTAGGATTATTGGGAGCATAATAGAATAGAACCCAATAGGTTGTCCATTCATAAAGGAAAGGACCCAAACACAACTATGTGATGGATCCTCTCCTTTGTCAATGACATGTTTAAAAATCCAAGGAGACAACCCAAGCATACCTCCACCATAACCCCTCATTATGAGAAGTATGAAGGAACATTACTTCTTTTCAAAGATTGAAAAGAATTACATCCAAGCATTCATTATTTATTATGACTTCATGCAAGAATAAAACATTTGATCTCCATCTAAGAATGGTGTCTTTAACTTTAAACTTTCTTTGAGGGTGAGAAAGACCTCTCACATTCCAAGATAAAATATTACAATTCATGGTGAACTAGAAGGGTTGTTATCCTCTTCTTATGGAAAAACTCCAAACTGATTAGAAAGAGAAACAACTTGTTCAAGTCGATCTTTCATTTGAAATAGGTGGAGATCGTGATCTTTGTCTAAGATTGGGTAGAGGAGAGACATACCTATTGGGAGACTTCAACCCTTGAGATTGAGGGTGTGATGGTTTGTTGGTCATAGAATGAAACCAATATGAAGAGGGGGAGGGTTTCTTCCTCTTACTAACTATCCTCCACTCATCAAACATAATTGCATCTTTGTAAGAGGAACCAAAAGGTTGTGAATCAGAGGGTGTTTGGTCATTAGAGGAGGGCAAAGTAGTGTTAAATTAAGGAGGTGAATAAGGGGATTTGAGGGTAGCAGAGGAGTTTGGAAATGATTTTGTGGTAGGATTAACTAGAGCAACTAAAGAGTAAGAAGGGACGAACCTGTTTTTCTTGACTAGACAATTATAGATCAAATGGCCCTCTTGTTGACAAAAAAAGCAAGAATTGGACTTATTCAAATAAACTATCAGTTGATCTATTTCAAAACTAAGACAATACAGTTTAATATTTTTGGGAAGAGATTTGTTCAAAACAATTTCCACACACTCTCTTGGATGCACTCTTAGGCTTGCAAATTTATCAAAACTTTGTTTACACCAAATAACTTTACCAAGCTAAGAAACAATGTCTTTAAGATAAGGTGTAAAGGCTAAGTTTAAAAATAAAAATACTAACCACATAGGGTAATGTGAATTAGAGGGTCCTTTAGGGTGAAATTCAAATGTTTGGGCTTGAAGATAACAAATTTGTCCATATATGACCCATGTGCCATACTGCAATATTGCTTGAGCATGCTTACCAATCTTAAATGTGCAAGAAACATATCCTTTGCCTAACCCCCTTATTATTTTTATCTCCCATCCCCTGTTTTCTCAATTAAGTTTATAACCCATTTGTAAAAATCTAGTTTTGTAGGATTCCTCTAAAAAAAAAGAATAACAATTTTCATTTAATTTTCAACAATGAAATCTACAACTTCATCAAGCAATTGAAAATCTAAAGTTTTACCTTGTTTTTTATTTGATGGCTCTTGACTCATTTCTCCTTTTTTAGCACTTTGGATAGGAACTACGTCCTCTAAAGTAGACTTTTCATTTGTTGCTTCCATCTTATATGTACAACTTGCAAGATTTTCTCCTTCCATGGAATTGTTTTCTTCCATAGCAACCAATTATGTGGTAGAGTCCACTAACTAATCATTTTTTGTTGTTCCCATTTGCTTTGAGGCACTTTTTATCCTCATTGGTGCCTGATTTTTTATTTCCCCTTCCTTGATTCACACTTCTTAGAAAGGACTTGGTGTTGTAGTAGCAAGGGAAAAATCCCCAAGAGGATTCATGTGGTGAAGAGAAGAATCAATACAAAATTTGCCTGGAAAATTGTTGGTAATGGCTAGGGTTTCACGATTTTGTTCGTTGTTTGCTCTTGATTTTTTTTTGTTGTGAAAAATGCTAATACCATTCATATACTTCTTACTTGAACCAATGAGTGATTCATTTCTTATAAATATTAAAGACATATAAGCTTAATTTTAAAAAAAATCACACATACATTATAGTCTAGGGTCTTGTATCCTACTAAGACTTCTTAATCTTATCTTTCTCTAAATTTGGTCTAAAGATACTACCCTTGAAATCGTATCACATCCTATGAAATATTGCTCAATGTTTTAAGCTTCAAGAATAATTTTTCTATAGATCATTGTTGTTCTCAACCATTATTCTTACTTGATTAGAGAGTACTAGAAGACAAAAGATAGGAAATCATCTTAAATTATTTTGCATATTAAGGTTTGAGAATGTAACTTTTTCTACAATGAATATTATTTGTTAATAAATATAGGAGTTTATATTAAAGTCAATTGAAAGATGAATATGAACAA